>NC_136431.1:215411869-215646869 GCF_052849685.1 Lactuca virosa
GTCTGCTCGAGTATGCTATGGGTAATCTCAAATGAAATGAACTCCTGCATCTGCTCATCCAACTGAACGGCTCCAGAACCACTACAAGAACCTCCTCGTGTGACCACCATACTGAAAATAGACCACGCAAACCATCAGAACATGCATACACAACATCGAGGAGTCTCAAACTCTAGAATTTTCCTGGTATCATCGTAGCTTTCCTTGGATCGACTACAGATCCTCTGATTCCAGTAGTACGGGCCCATACTACCTTCATCTATCCGTACCTTCCTCAAGGATCACCTCGAATCCTCCAAGTCACTTCCTATCCATATATACAATTCTCAACAAGACAAGGCTCCCAAAACTAAATCTCTTCCTAGGTTTTCCTAGGGAAACCACCACTACTCTCTGCCATCAGTTGTAGAAGGAAGTCCCACTAACAAGCTCACGAATACAATTGGATATTGCCGACACCAGATAAATCTTCGAATGAATGGTCTCAAACTACAATGTTTGGACTCAAACAAGAGCTACGCAATAGAGTTAAAACCTAACCTTCTAAAATTATTTAGTCTCAAAAGTATGTAACTTAGCGTATTCGCTTACTAGTTAGCTGAAGTTAGTGAGAACTCCTAAAAAGCACAAAGCAAGAAGCATTCGAGCAACGAGTAATTGGAATCAACCATAACCTAAACATGCCATACTAATCACTCACTGATCAGTACTAGCATGCAAGTCTACAAGCTCATACAGTAGGCATATAAAGGCATCTCTCCTCGGATTCTATCATGCAAATCATGATCAGATCCTTAACCCTAAATAGCATGTGATTCACAGATCCACAAATCATATCATATCATAAAACATGAAAGGGTATTTTGGGAAAACTTACTTGAGCTCGGTCGATTGCATGCACCACACCCTTTTTCTTTTATTAGAAAACCTTTTTTATAAAACATTTATTTTCGAAAAATTCTACCAAACCCTCAATTTGAGTTCAGACACACCCAAGAGTATGTCCAACTCCCTCAACCTAAGGCTATGATACCAACTTGTAACGTCCCAAAAATTAAGACTAAAAACTTTGATTTTTAAATTAATAAAACCAGTATCCAAAACAACATCATAGAAACCACAGTGAATCAAAGTGTATCAATAACATCCAAATACATCAGAGTAATATAAAAGGCGGAACGATGTGGTGTGTGCACTACAATCATCTTGAGCTCTTCCCCTTCGAACCAGAAGCACCTGAAACACAAACTGAAAACCATTAGCACAAAGCTTAGTGAGTTCCCCAAAATACCACATACCATACATATCAAACATATAATGGGCCCCGCCCGTCATCGGGCCCCGCTCGGTGAACAGACATGTCTGTCATTTTGAAAGGAACAATTTGTGCAACTAATTTTTCTTTCTTTTTTAAATCATGAATTTTTTTCCTTTTGATTATTAAAATCCTTAGGAAAAAGTTTCTCAGTGCTTTGTTCAGTTTTACTTTCAAATTTTGATTTTCCTGTT
This sequence comes from Lactuca virosa, assembly GCF_052849685.1. Lineage (NCBI taxonomy): Eukaryota > Viridiplantae > Streptophyta > Magnoliopsida > Asterales > Asteraceae > Lactuca > Lactuca virosa. The sequence continues at coordinate 215,413,379 of NC_136431.1, forward strand.
TTCACAACCCAAACTTTATTGGTTTCGAATTCATTTTCATTTGAAAAGAATTTTTGACTCTTTTGACTTTGAAAAACATGTGACCTTTTGGTTAACTTTTTTTCCTCCATATTATGATTTGAATAAAAACCTTCTTCAGTCACCATTTGATTATCCTTTTTCAATAATTCATTAACTTTTGGATCAAAATATTCAACATTTCCTTTTGTCGCAAAAACTTGATTTGGAAGACCTTTGATACAAGACGGATATAGAACAGTTTTTGCCTTCAAATAATGTTTTCCCTTTTCTTTCAAAATATTTAAAAATTCCTTTGTATCATCATACACTTGATTTTCTACCACTCGAGGAATTTCTTTCTCATTCGAATCATCATCACTATCACTTTCTTTATTAGTAATATCCTCAACAATAACTTTTTCCTATTATGAGTCACAAGATTTGGTTGTCGAAGATGACTCATTGTTTAATTAGAATCAACATTAACTTTGTCTTTAGCTAACAAAGTAACATTAATGACATACAATTTTGAGCAATCAACACATTCTTCTTCCTCAGTTCACTAATATTGTCAAAATCATCTTCAATATCATCAAAATTTTGGGGAGTACTTTGTGTCGAATTCTCAGTTTTGTTTAAAATCTTGATTTGTTCACTTTTGGTCAAGGTCTTAGTCATAATTTTAACAAGTTCATTAGCATTCAAACAATTATTTATGTTAACTACACCATAAGCATATGAATCATTAGGGACGGTGGCATAGTCAGCTACCTTACTTTCACAATCGAAAGTAGTCCCATCAACTAAATCTTGTTTAAAAGAAATAATGGGAAGCAACTTACTATTTTGTTCTACACAGATGTCACAAGAATTGTGAAGATCTGTAAGTTCTCCATACAACTGTTTAGCCGTATTACAGTAAATATTTCGTTGTTTGATTAGCATCTTATTATCCATGATATTGCCATATTTATACACATTTTTAGGCAATATTTTAATATGTTGGGTCTAAAAATTTGTTTTATACTTTACTTTTCTAGGATTTAATAGTTTTTGGTCTAGAACCGAAAACAGCCTTGGGTTTACGGTTCATGTGGTGTTTGCACTCATTGTGTGTTTGCAGCTGCAAACTCGTTTGCGGCCGTGAACTGTTTACGGTCGTGAACCATTTACGGTTCTCTGATTCCTATAAATAGTGTCAGTATTGTCAGAGATAGTTGACGGCCAAGTGTGTGTAAACCAAGGTGTTTTAGAGAGAGAAAGTGAGAGAAATTGTATATGTATGTGTGAATCTTGTGTTGGAACATCATTCTAATCATATAAACATTGAAGATTCATCAAGTTCATCATCTTCTTCTTCTCCTTCTTTTCCAATTGATCTTACATTATCCACTTGATTGGGATTCCACACCATCAAGTGGAATTGATTGATGCATCAAGCAAAATTTGGGACTTACAGTTGGTATCAGAGCCAATCTAGTGTCAGAACTGTTCAAGTGCAGTTTACGGTTGGATGTTTCTTCATTTCCGTGATTATTTCAAGCTTGGTTGATGGGTTTATGCATTTTATCGTGAATTCAAGGCCAAAGGAATCGAAATTTGCTCAAAATCATCTGTTTTCGTCAAAGTCTGGGTGTTTACGGTTTCATCTGTTCAATTGCTTACGGCCATGAATAGTGTGTACGGCCGTGAACCACTCATCTCTATTGACCGTGAATCACTCATTTGACCGTGAACCATTCGTTGATCGTGAATTCATTGACCATGAACCATCTCCTATGTACGGCCGTGAACCCTTTGCGGTCGTGAACCCCTCTTGGTTTTAGAACCCTTTTCTTTTTCAGTTACATTTTCTTTTAAGTCTTGTTTTTATTAAAATTAAGAAAAATTAAAAAAAATGGATTCACAAAACTTGACCGTTCATCATGAGTTGGACTCAATTATGGGAACTACCACAAGAATCCCACGTCTTCTGTCAGCTGAGGGTTTCCCAGAATGGAAGTACAGAACGGAGAAGTACATCAAAATGAAGGATTTCAAAATTTGGCGCAGTATTCTGAAGGGTCCAGTTAGAATCACTACCACTCTTGCAAATGGAACCATTATCGAAAAATATTTCGCAAATTACACAGATACGGATTTTGAGAAAATTGAAGAGCAAGAAAAGGCTCTCGCAACACTTACAATGGCCTTATCTCTGGAAATTGCACAAGGATTCAGGGAGTATGACTCAGCCAATGCTCTGTGGGAAGCATTAATTGAAGTGTATGAGGGAAATGAAGATATGAAGCAAAGACATCAGGCCATGCTCAGATAGAAGTTCAACATGTACAATCACATTCTTGGAGAATCATTGGAGGCTCAACTACAGCGTTTTATTACTCTTACCACTGAGATGAGTTTTGCCGGAATTTCAGTGCCAAGATCAGAAATTAACAAGAAGCTTCTTAACTCTCTCCTATAGTCATGGGACATGAATGTCTCAGTTATCAAGAAGACAAAGGATCTGAACAGACTCATTCTTGCGGAAACAATGGCAATCATTAAAGCCTGTGATCTTGATGACAAGCAAAGGTAAATTAACCATGTGAATTCCTATTCTACTGCAAATCTAGGGATTTCTTCAAATAATGCCTTTTCATCCTTTACCACTCCACAAAATCAAGCTTTTGCTGTTTCACAACCATCATCCCGTGTTGTTCCACAATTTGTGCCTTATCCATATGCTGCTTCATCCTCAAAGGCTCCTGTTACCACCTCTGCTCCCAAAGAAGTCGAAGAGAACCTGGCCCTAGCAACCGGTCTTGTAAACTGCTGCAATGCCTTCGTAGCTGGAGATTTGCCTCCCCAAATCTCTTTTACTGACCTTGACCAGATTCATCCTAAAGACATTGAGGAAATGGATATTACCTGGCAGATTGCCATGGCAATGTTTAGGGCCAAACAATTTGCTAAGAAAACAGGAAAGAATAATTGGGGAATGAACTGAGAGAAGAAGGTTGGATTTGAAAAAGGAAAGTTGAGATGCTTTAACTGTCACGAGCATGGTCACTTTGCTCGTGACTGTCCGAATCCTGATAGAAGAGTAAATCATGAAAGGACAATGGTGTCGGTTGGAAATAACAGGGGAGCTACTGCTAACAACGAGACTGCAAATCTAGCGGTGGTAGCTCAGTCATTTGGCTGGGAGGATCAAATTCAAGCACTGAACCTTTCTGGACCAGAGAATGCTCATTTGGCCCGGATAAGTGAAATCCCTGAGAAGAATGTTGAAGAGGATCCTGAAGAAGTGATGATAGAGTTACAGTTTGCTTTCATGGTATCCACTACCCCTGAGCCTGAGAAAAATGAGGTCAGTCAAATTTCTTGTTCTCAAACATGCATTGATACTGTTAAATTTTTACGTGAACAAATCGAATTATTAGAGAGAACGAGGACCTTAAGTATGAAGGTTATACCCTTAAGAAAGGCCAAAGACCTCTAAAAGAACAATTAGAGATCAAGACTCAGGACTTTAGGAAACTACATGAAGATTATAGCAATAAGTATGAGAACTACAATTTTATCGAGAAACAACTTGCCATTGTGACTGACGAGCCTGACACATTAAAAATTCGATTTGAAAATGCTGATTTTAATTTTAAAAAGTTTGATGTGTCAAGTGAGAGAGTTGCAACCATAATAGAGAAACAAATGAGATGGAAAGACAAGAAGCAAATAGGTCTAGGGTATGAGAGTGTCCCTCCTCCTTTTAATCACAATTACACTGCTATCCCTATGACCCAGGAAGAGATGGACAGAGAAGAACATCTTGTGTATGGCAAACCAGCTATACCGGTGACAGAGAGTAGTGCTAGGGAAAAGGATACTAACATTTCTACTTCCTATGCAGATTCTCATTTAAATCAAGGCAAGCAGGCTTCAGAAGAGAGTGTGTCTGATAATAATAGTGTTTCAAAATCTGATGTTTTTGTTCAAAACAATGATGCTTGTGTTTCTAACTCTAAATTGATGTGTTGATTTATGATGATTATGATAGGAGTGATGATGTGTCTGATAAGTCTGATGTTTCTGTTACTAGCACACACACTCCACCTACACATGTCACACAGTCTGATTCTTGCACATGCACGTGCGGGAAAAATAAGGGAGTCAATAAACCACTAAACTAGAAAAAGGCAGTACCAGTTTTTATACTAAGAAGCAGACATGTTTTAACTGTGGTACTGTTGGTCATATTGCATGAAATTGTCCAAATCGGGCATTTGTACCTTTCTATGCACACAGAAGCGAGAATGAGTCTCGAGGAAGGTCTCTCATTATAAAATCCTCGAGATCTCGTCCTTGTGATGATGAATGGAATGTAAAAAACGACAGAAAACGGGTTGATCTTAAAAAGAATAAACAGGTTTTCAATGAAAATAAAACAAGAACTTTTACGAATCCGAACATCGCTAAGCCAAGATCGGGTTCGTCAAAGGCTTCGTCTAGGTCTCCGGCTAATTTTAGAAGGAAACCCAAACGATCAAATTCAAAGAAAAACGTTTCAAAATCACCTGTAAAAGTTTCTAAACCTAACTACCAATGGGTGCCCAAGAATCTAAATGTCCAATCATCTCAATCTTCTGAAAGTGCATCTGGTAATGAAACAAATTCAAAAATTAAAAAAGGAAAATCTGTTGTTAACAAGGGAAAACCCAGTGTTGTTATGACCTAGGTTCCTAAATCTAATTAATCTCGCGCATTATGTCGGAACAGCTGCAGAGGAATGTCGTCAGACCCTGGTATGTCGACAGCGGTTGTTCCAGGCATATGACCGGAGACATCTCCCAACTGCACGACATTCAGACTTTTAATGGGGGCTATGTTTCCTTCACGGGAGGAGATGGAGGGAAGATCACATAGAGAGGAATTGTCACAAATGGAGTGCTGAGCTTTGAGACCGTCAACTACGCTCCCGAGTTAAAGCATAGCTTGTTGAGTGTCTCACAGATCTGCGACAAAGGCTATTCAACACGCTTCACTGACAAAGAGTGCCTTATCTTGAAGCCTGGAATCATTATCCCTAAAGAATGGATCCTGTCTCAACCTCAACAGCGAAGGCGGAATATGTTGCTGCTTCTACCTGTTGCTCTCAATTCATTTGGATTCAACATCAGCTATTGGACTACGGTTTAAATTTTCTTGAAACCCCTATCTTCTGCGATAACAATGCTGCAATCCAAATTGCTAAAAATCCTGTCCAACACTCCAAAACCAAGAACATCGACATCAAAGTTCATTTTATCAGAGATTGTTATGAGCGTTCGCTCATCCGGTTGGAGCAGATTCACACTGATAACAATGTGGCGGATCTGTTCACCAAACCGTTTAAAAAAGCTCGATTCGATGTGCTTGTGGGCTTTATAAAAATGATACGTTTTGAAGACTAATTTTTTTTAGGTAGTTTAAATTTGCGCATTTACTTTCTTTTCTCTCCTATGCACAAATTTAAGGGGATAAATAAAACAAAACAAAAATTAGAAAATCAAAAAACCCAAAAACCCAAAAATATGAGAAAATCAAAACAAAACAAAAATTAGAAAATCAAAAATCCAAAAATAGTGTTATTTATGTTTTATTTTTTTCAGAAAATATGAAAAATCCAAAAATAGTATCTCATGATAGTTTGTCTGCAGGTGATGTGTTGGGAAGTGATATCAACAAGTGATAACAGGCCATTTTCATTTGTGTAAGGTACCAATGTTGAACTGTCTAGGCTCTGTGTTCAATGCGCTGGTAGGCACGAAAGATTATATGGACTGGACTAGGCATAGTTGTACTAAGAAAAGACTTGACAATCATTGACTTAGATAGTCCCGTTTGGTCTGACAATACGACGCTTGGGTAGATTGAGCAGTGAGATATTCATGGGAACCTGCGGGATACACTAAATAATTTGTATCTAGAGTTGTAGCTTAACTTTTCCTCGATGTACGGACTCATGTCCTTAATTTCGGTACTGACGGGGCGACTGGGGAATTCCGATAAAGTAGATCTGTAGAAGGTTATTTTCTTGCTTTCTTTCTGTCAGTCATATGTTGCCTCCTCTGCGTGATCGAAAGATCCGACCTGGACTGCAACATATGTAATTTTATCTCTCTGCACCTTCTTATCTATGCAATTCTTTCTATCTGTTAGCCATATGTTGTCTCCTTTGCGTGATTGGAAGAGATTCGACCTGGTACACAGCATATGCACCATTCTACTTCTCAACCCCTCTAACTATCGTTAGTCATATGTTAATCCCTCTGCATGATTGGAAGAGATCCGACCTGGGTGTACAACATATGCATTCTAAATCTGACTTCTCCCATAATAATTGTCTGCTCATCTAAAGTAAGGAGTATTTTGGAAGTCCTTGATTATTGGGGTATATCAGGAAGCGGGAAACATGTTCTAGTACATCTAAAATTGAACATTTAATAGGTTGTCTGTAGATCTCGCTGCTAAATTTAGGTGGACAACAATATCCTTGGTCGTCGTCAGGTGAATGGTCCTTTAGGAATATTATTTAGGTATATAGGGTAAAATGTCTTGTCACTTGTAGCGTGTCCAAATTTGTCACAATTTTTCATGCTTAAGTGGACCACAATACCGACGATTGACCAGATCTATTCATGAAGGTGGAGGTACCGAAAAACAAATTAAGGCTGTCTAAAAACTTTGATCCCAAAATCACAAAAATAATATCAACAATGATGAAGGAGGAATTAGTGTTATCCAATTTTATTTTTATTTTTACTTTTTATTTTTCCAAAAAAAAAATCAAAAATTAAAAAATTAATTTAGTTTAAATTTTTAGAATTTTATTTTATTTTATTTTAATTTTAATTGTAATTTTAATTTTAAGTCTTCGAAATGTCTTATTTTTGAAATTTTGGATGTATTGGGTTTGGGTTTGAAGCTTATTGGGTTTTTAGCCCATGAGACATGGGCCGAGATGATCCAAGGTATAATTAAGTTGGTTTCCGGCTGTAAACACTCTTCACCCTCATTTTCTGTTTACGGCCGCAAACGCGAACTCGGATCCTCTCAACTGTTGACGGTTCAAATCTTCGATTCATCATCTTGATTGTTGTTCTTATCTTAATTAACCTCTAAATCTTGTAGGTACATGAAAGGAGAACCCCATATAGTTTCTTATCTTTCAAATCGATTGCGTTTTAAGGGTTTATTAAAGCAAAAATGTTTTCAACACTGTTGAAGTGTTCACGGTCGTTGAAGTGTTCACGGCCGATGAAGCGTTTACGGCCGTGAACCTGTTTGCGGCCGTGAACCCTCTTTTGGACATAAACACATTCTTTATTCAATTAAATTCAAAATTAAAGCCTAATTAATTGATAATTGAGAAAACTTAGCTTTTAATTGAATAAATTATTTGTTTTCTGTGACAACCCGAAATTTCTATCCGGTAAAGCCAATCAATCCAACCAAATGTCAGACTTGTTTCTGCTATCTTTTAGCATTGTTAGGGGTGTGTTTGAGTGTTATAAACCTAGTACATTCAAGGATTGTGTGTAGAGATGTGTTATCTAAAGTTCATTGAGGTGCAAAAGAGCCGGAAACTCCATCACAAGGAGTTTACGGCCGCAAACTAGAGTTTACGGCCGTAAACTCTTGGCAGCCGTGAACCCCTCTCCTTATGTATCAATTTCCTTCATTTCTTCATCATTCTTCACATCTTCAAGGCTGAAACTCATTTCTCCCTCAAGTATCATCAAGAACACTTCCATTTCTCTTCAATATCGTAAGTGATTCATCCCTTTTACTAGTTAATCTTCATGATCATATGAATCCTATGAATCACATCCTTGAATTCATCACTTTTCCTTCAAGATCTTCAAGTCTTCATCCTTTCACCAAGAACACACACACATGTTCTTGGGCCGTAAACACCTTCAAGACTTCCATTAAGTAAGTATCCTTTCCATAAACTTGTTATCCATTAGAAGCTCATGTATCCTCATGAGACAAACACCCTATAAGCATGAATCAAGATCCAAAATGCATCATCTTCAAGTGTTTACGGCCGTAAACTCTTCCTTTGGCCGTAAACCCTTCATAAGATCATAGTTTGGCCGTAAACACATCCTTGTGTGGCCGTAAACTCTTCCTTTTGCCGTAAACTCCCTTTCACACAATCACATGTGATTGTAACACTTCATTACAAGTGTTTCCTAGTCCTTAAGGTTGTTTCCTTGCATGTTAGTTGTTTTAAACACTAATTACATGCCTATATATGTCATTATATGTCATTTAGGACTCGTTTGTGTATCGGGAATTCATTCGTGGAACTTCTCATCCTTACGCGAATCTTCAATTGAATCACCCACATAAGGTGAGTTCATACCCATATAATCAATCTTTTAAATGTTTTTAATTTCTTTTAAGGGAGGGATACAAGTTGAACACAATAGTATTGTGTTAATATTTTACCTGTGATAACCATCACGTTAAATGATTTCTTATGCTTTTGTAAGAGATCAAATCAATTCAAAAAATCTTTTAAAAAAATGTTAGTTTATTGTTTATAAAACTCCGTTTTAAGGTACATGCTTAACTCAGTAGATAATTGAGTCTTTTCTTCAAGTCAGTAACAGTCCAAACAAGAATACTAGTAAACTATAATAGGTATAGTTTACGGGTTCAATTCATACTATAACTAGGACAGGGAGGAACATACGATAACAAGAACAGAGGAACAAATCATGATTCACGAACTTATACTTTACATTTCCAGTAACCTAGGAAGGAAACGTGTCATTAACTCATTGTTCTAAACAAAAGATGATAATAAACATAGTATAAGGTTTTATATATATATATATATATATATATATATATATATATATATATATATATATATATATATATGGTTCATTTACAAAGTGCCAGGATTTATATATATGGGGTACATCTACAAAGTACCGAATTTTATTTAAAAAGGGTACATATAAAGAAGTACCGGACAATAATAAATAAAACACATTAATATATACATAACTCACAACAGTATCGACTAAGGCGTTTAGATTACAGTATTTCATTACTTCTAGTAGTCTTCCTAACAAATAGAGCAGCGCCACATAACTTCCTAGTAACATGAACATTCAGTTAGAAGGAGGCCTATAATGTTAACTTTATGATTCCTCGGTAGATACATCAGGGATATATGTTAATCGGGTCCGGTAGACAGTAGAATGTGTGCTTTCCGCTTCATTTCCTATTCCTTGTTTGGTTGTGGGCTTAGAGCAGATTCACCCAGTCTACTATCCATTCGATCTTAGCTATATATATATCCCGTATACACCAAGTAATCACAAGGAGTATCAGGTATGGGTCAGGTCATAGCATACAAATTCAATATACCGTTTTCTAGTACAAAAACATACTTTTCAGATAGAACATTTAGTAGGCTAAACTAGAAACTTATCAGTAAAAGGGTTTAATTCATTTTATTAAACCAGTATAACTTAAAGGACCTTTAGTGGTTAATTCTATAATACCTTAGTTTATACATCCTGGTTCTATATATTTAATATCTGATAAGCAGTTGGATGTGTGCTTTCCGCCTTACTTCCTGTTCCTTGTTTGGTTGTGGGCTTAGGGCAGATTCACACAATTAACTATCCGTTCGATATTAGATTATATATAGCTAGTATAAACTAATTGATTATAGAAGGAACTATTGCGGTTACCATTTTTACTAAAGGAAATATATGATTTTCTTAAAGAATGTTTTCATCAAATAAAGGAACTATTACAGTTAAATCCGTAAGTACCAAATGAATACACCAGGGTTATATACAATGAAGATCTAACAAACAATGGGATGTGTGACTTCCGCCTCATTCCATTATCCTTGTTTGGTTGTGGGCTTAGGGCAGATTCACAGAACTGATTGTCTGTTTGTTCTGGATTGTATATAACTTGTATCCATTTATTACTCATAGAAGGAATTGTAGAGTCATTTTTACTTTCATTCATCATATCAGAAGATATAGGATTTTCTAGAGGAACATGCGAACTTTCTAAAAAGTACTTACAGTTTACTTTACATCACTAAAATACTTATGAACTCACCAGCTTAAATGCTGATCTACTCTTTCAAAATAACTTGTATTCTCAGGAAACTAGTAGATAGGTACGCACAATGGGATTCAGAAGATGGAGTATAGTAGCTCCATGTCTTGTTTTGTTATTTACTTTTGGAGTCAAACTTATGTGAATCACATACTTTGTAAACACTTTAATATTAATGCAATGGTTGTTTGTTACTTTGATTACTATGATGCATGTGTTGTGATACTACATATGACGTCCTCCGCCCCCGAACGTTTCCACCGTTTCGGTTTGGGGGTGTGACAGATTGGTATCAGAGCATTATTTATAATGAACTAATTATATCAACCTATAAAATATATACAACTATAAATGCAATGGGGCCAAAGTTCTCTAACTAAAAGTATATTCTAAAATATAACAATATTTTATAAAAATATACATACATGCTAATACATATATATATATATATATATATATATATATATATATATATATATATATATATATATATATATATATATACATACTAAAACAAGCATCACAAGGAGAACAGAACAGAAATATTTAAAGTTAGACACTGCGGTCAAACCTGGACAGTTATGTAATCATATTTGGGATCAATATAGCCTGATCAACTATATTCATTTGAGATATGACCGACATGTGTTTAGGAGTGATGTGGTGTTGCTACAGTCTTAAAACTTACCTAACTCTATACACAAGGGATTTCTAGATCAGAACATAAAGTTAAAATACTATAAGAGTATTTTATCATACTATAAGACAACAACAGGTTTAAAACATACCAAGTTCATTACATTAAAATACTATAGGAGTATTTTAGGCACTATAAAAACTTATGTGAAATTTTAAAGACCCTTCTGGTATGTCTATAATTCCGGAGTTTATACTCCCAAGGTTTTATATAATTGAGATTCTATAGACTTATAATTTGTGATCTATTCTCTACGTCCTGTTCCTTGTTTGGTTGTGGTTTTGGAGTAGGATCACTTATTTGAAGGTCTATTTAATCTTAAATTATATAAAACTTGTATATATTGTGCAATTATTGGAGGACTTGGTAAGGATCACCCCGTAATGTTTCACTTATTCTCATAGATTCTTTAGACACTTCCATTCTCGCACGAGAAACCCAGATATAACCACTCCATCATAGCAGTCAGCAGAGGAGTCAATGAGGAACAAAAAGAGATTCAAGAAGAGTTTTCCAAGGAGGGATCGGCCGAAGAAACAAAACGTCTTATGCGTCACACTAATAAATAACAACCTTGAATGACTTAGTGAGCTAGTGAATGCACTACTCACATTATGTGTTAGCATTATTTCTTTTTCGTGCAACTGGTAACAGTTATTCAACTCACATAGATTCATTCGAGGATAGCCACTTCTGATTCATAAAGTTTATTTTGTACCGACTCCCTTTATGAATTGTTTCCAGAACCCTATGAAAGTCATAACCAGATACATTCAGGACTAGGATAACTTAGTCTTTCAGCTTTAGGCTTATAACCACTACTGTAGACTTATTTCCGTCTCATCTTTGTATTCTTGTTAGAAAAAGATGTCTCGCGGTAGATCTGTAAGGCGTGTAGTCAATAGCACAACAGAGAATCCACCACCACAATTCGATCCTGCTGCTCTCCAAGCAGCGATAACAGCCGCAGTAACAGCTGCTCTAACTCACATCCGCGAAAGGGGTACCAGTGGAACTGGTAGCGGTACCCACTTAACCAACCCCGGAGTTACCCACGGACACCCATGGGAGTGTTCGTAAAAGGACTTCATGAACTGCAAACCCAAATCCTTTAATGGAAATGGGGGAGTCATTGATCTTATGCAATGGTTCGAGAAAACAGATTCGGTCTTTGAAATCTGTCTGTGCCCAGAAGGGAGCAAAGTTAAGTTTGTTGCCTGCACCTTTGTGACATCCCCATTTTCACGGCCAGAAAAGACCGATTTTGTTTATGCTTTGTTTAAAAATCAGAGTAACATTTTAAATAAAAGTGTTGCGGAATTTGTTCCCAAAATAAAATATGATAAAGATTTATCAAAGCATTTCCGTAGAAATGTATTTCATTAAAACCCTCGGGATGTCATATTCAATACAGATCAAAAGCATAAACAGTACAATATAAGCCTTACTACATTTATTCATATCTATAGGCCTATATTCGTAATCTCTCATCCCAAACATCATATCTATGCTCGTGCGCCACTACCTGTAATACAAGAAACTGAGTGGGTCAGGCTTGGGAGCCTGGTGAGCACATAGGGTTTTCAACCCATAATAAATAAGTTTATTAATTTCATCAATCAACAATAACCCGATTACCCGTTCCCGTTATCCTCACATTACGTCCCTAAAACACCTATCATAAGGGACCTAGACTAAGGATCAATATCGGGATGGACACTACTGCCAAGGGGTCTCCTCAGCAATAAATGTCCTAAAGGCAACCATGAGGGGGATGGAGTACACCGGTGAACACATCGTTCACAAACACCTACAGGTTGCGAGCCTGCTAGCGTTCCACTGGACTGTCTAGAAGAGTCCGTGGTCGTCATCCATACTCCGCTAGATGACAGAATCAATAACAACAACATCGAGGCCTCTCATCATTTTATCACACATTGTCTTATTACATCTACCCATGTTTTACCCCAACATTTTTGTAGATATAAAATACATATACAGTTTAAATTATTTAAAACATGTATAAAAATCTTTCATCAGCATAGGCAGCAAGTATTCAGATAATATGCACACATAGCACGTAATTAATATAAAATACTTCATATCTATGTGTAAGATGAAAGTAACTATGCACTCACCTGATTAGGTGGTGACTCGGTACTCGAACAGCACTCCGTTATCTCAAAACAATTTTTCCTTGATCAAAACCTAGTATTAATATCACTAGCGTTTAGTTTTAACGTTAACCGCGACTAATTAATAGTCTGGCTATTATTATTATTATACAAGCGTTAAATAACACCCAATATATAAATAATAATAGCCCAAATAATTATTTTAAAGACCTAATAACATTACTATAATTATTTAAAAGTTATATTAAAAATTTCGTAGGCGTACCTTACTTACAGCGGGTTTTTCTCAAAACCGGACTTCGCTGGAGCAGCGTTTCTGAGCCGAAAGGTTCTTTTCTCGGGACTCCGGGAGCCTCGGGACTTCCTTCGGGTGCTAGGGGGTTTACCTAGACTTTAGGGGCTCAAGGGAGCTTAGAGAGAGAGTTCAGAGAGAGAAAGTGGAAGAGGAAAGGTGTAAGAAATGAGAGAACCCGGCACTTCTATTTATAGTGAGTTGGGGCATGTGGTGGCCTTCTGGTGGTGCCACTTGTCCAAATTCTGGTGGTGTCACATGTCCAATTTCTGGTGGTGCCATGTGTCCAATTTCTGGTGGTGCCACGTCACCCAATATCGCGTATCGGCCTCCCGTCTTAGAAAAATCATAACTCTCGTATACGAGTTCCGTTTTTGACGTTATTTATATCCACGCGAAGGAGGGAACGTAATCTACAACTTTCGTTTAGACTCCGTTGGCTAATTTTGAATTTATTTTAAAAGTTATATTTTTAACAGGCCGGGACAGGATTGGTCCGTTAAAAATTCATAACTTCTTCATCCGACGTCCGTTTTCGTCTGTCTTTTTATTGTTACGCCACAATTAAAGAGCTCTTCGATTCTCGTTTAGGTCGTGTCGGGTAAAAACTCGCTTTATCATAAATTCACTATTCACGCTTCCCGGTATCGTGCCGGTTCCGTCGTGAAACTTCGTCGGGTCATAACTTCTTCGTTATAACTCGGATTTCGGCGTTCTTTATATCTCCGGAATCCTTGTTTTGACCACTACAACTTTATGTAAAGATATCGGGCTTATCTCATATTTTAATTTTGACGCTTATTTTTATTCTTTATTAATTATACATTTATAATTAAATAATAAGCACATAAATTCACAAAATACTCAAATATTTCATTTTTATTACATCAAAAGAGTTACAATAGTTGACCTAGACTATTACATCGTTTAAAAATGCTTAGCCCCGAAACCCGGGCGTTACAATTCTCTCCCCCTTAGGATGATTCCGTCCCGGAATCATGCGTCAGCAAACAGATGCGGATAGCGACTCATCATGTCATCCTCTGTTTCCCAAGTGAGATTCGGCCCATTCGAATGTTTCCATTGGACTAGCACTAAGTCGACCATCTTGCGTCGTAACTTCTTAGTCTTACGGTCAATAATCGCCTCAGGCTCTTCGATCAGCCTTTTATTCTCATCCATTCTTAACTCTGAGATCGGGATTATGTCGGGCACATCTCCCGTGAACTTTCTCAAATAACACACATGAAAGGTGTTATGAATACCATCCAGTTCTTCAGGTAATTCGATCTTGTAAGCTTGGTTCCCAATCTTTTGAAGAACTTTAAACGGTCCAATAAACCTTGGACTCAACTTTCCTCGTTTTCCGAATCTTATAAGTCCCTTCCATGGTGAGACTTTAAGCAGAACCGAATCCCCAACTTCGAAGGTCATCGGTCGTCTTTTCTTGTCAGCATAGCTCTTCTGACGATCCTGAGCTGCTAACATCCTTTCCCTGATCACCTTCAGCTTCTCAGCAGTCTCATGGACTATCTCGGGGCCCATAAACTGCTTTTCTCCAGCCTCAAGCCAACAAGAAGGCGTACGACACTTTTGTCCATACAAAGCTTGATAGGGTGCCATCTTGATGCTCAAGTGGAAACTGTTGTTGTAGGAAAATTCTACCAAAGGTAAGTGTTCATCCCAGTTACCTTGGAACTCGAGGGTACATGCTCTCAACATATCCTCAAGCGTTTGAATTGTTCTTTCACTCTGACCATCAGTCTGCGGATGGTAAGCCGTACTCAAACACAACTTCGTACCCAATTCCTCTTGTAGACTTTTCCAAAACCTTGACGTGAAACGACTATCACGATCCGATATAATTGTTAGAGGAACACCGTGAAGTCTCACAATTTCCTTCACGTAAGCATTTGCAAGCTTATCCATAGACCACCTTTCATTGGCAGCTATGAAGTGTGCACTCTTTGTGAAACGATCCACGACCACCCAAATCATGTCGTGACCGTTCTTCGTCCTGGGTAGTTTAGTCACAAAATCCATGGTGATGTCTTCCCATTTACCCATGGGTACAGGTAAGGGTTCTAAACTCCCATATGGTTTCTGATGTTGGGCCTTAACTCTTGCACAAGTTACACACTCGGCCACATATTTCGCAACGTCGAGCTTCATCGTCGGCCACCAGTAGTAGGGTTTTAGGTCCCTATACATTTTAGTGCTACCGGGATGAATCGAGTACATGGTCTTGTGAGCTTCTTCCATCAGAAGATCTCTTATTCCTCCAGTCTTAGGTACCCAAATCCGATCTTGGAATACCTTTAGTCCTTGACTGTTTGTACCGAACACTAATGTTTTTCCCAAACGTTCTTCTTTTCGGTCACTCTTCTCTGAAGCTTCTTCTTGAGCTTCCCTGATACTTTCCACAATGGTCGAGACAATTTCTATTCTCAACGCTCTTGGCCTTTTTCTTTCAAGGTTGACTTTTCGACTGAGAGTATCAGCAACAACGTTTGCTTTACCGGGGTGGTAAAGTATCTCACAGTCATAGTCCTTGAGTAATTCTAGCCAGCGTCGTTGCCTCATGTTCAATTCTTTCTGATTAAAGAGATATTGGAGACTCTTATGATCGGTGAAAAGTTTGCACTTCATGTCATAGAGGTAATGCCTCCATATTTTTAGAGCGAAAACTACCGCCGCCAACTCCAAGTCATGAGTCGGGTAGTTCTTTTCATGTTCCTTTAACTGTCGAGACGCATATGCGATCACCTTTTCTCTTTGGGTCAAAACACAAACCAACTCAACACCAGACGCATCACTATACACAGCGAAGTCTTCAACTCCATTGGGTAGAGAAAGTATCGGTGCCTCGCATAGTTTCTTCTTTAGCTTCTCGAATGCTTCTTTATGCTTATCACTCCAAGCATAGGTAGCTCCTTTGTGGGTTAACGCTGTTAATGGACTAGCGATTGAAGAAAATTCTTGGATAAACCTTCGGTAATATCCGGCTAATCCCAAAAAGCTTCGGATCTCCGTGGGACTTTTTGGTTGTTCCCACTTCATTACCGCTTCAATCTTTGCTGGATCGACCATTATCCCTTCTTGGTTGACCACGTGACCCAAGAATTGGACTTCTCGAATCCAAAAATCACATTTGGAGAATTTAGCATACAGCTTCTCCTTCTTCAAGACTTCTAACACTTCCCGCAAGTGTCTACCATGCTCTTCTTGGCTTTTCGAGTAGATGAGAATGTCATCTATGAACACTATCACGGATTTATCGAGGAATGGTTTACAAACCCTGTTCATCAGATCCATGAATGCTGCTGGAGCATTAGTTAGTCCAAACGACATAACCAAGAACTCGTAGTGTCCATATCTCGTTCTGAACGCAGTCTTCTCAATATCCTGATCTCTCACCTTCAGCTGATGATATCCTGACCTTAGGTCGATCTTTGAGAAATAACTTGAACCTTGCAGTTGATCGAACAGGTCATCAATCCTTGGCAACGGATATCTATTCTTTATTGTTGCCTTGTTCAGCTCTCTGTAATCAATACACATTCTCATACTTCCATCTTTCTTTTTCACGAATAACACCGGAGCTCCCCAGGGTGATGAACTAGGTCTAATGAAACCTTTGTCCAATAACTCCTGAAGTTGCATCATCAGCTCCTTCATCTCCGTCGGTGCTAATCGGTAAGGTGCTTTTGCTATTGGTGTCGTTCCTGGTAACAAGTCAATACAGAATTCTACTTGTCGATCAGGCGGTAATCCGGGAAGATCTTCGGGAAATACTTCCGGATAATCACACACGACAGGAATGCTCTGTATCACCTTCTTTTCCTTCTTAGCATCGATCACGAATGCTAAATATGATGTACGTCCCTTGGTCAAACATTTTCTGGCTTTCATTAGAGAAATGATTCCAGAATTTACCATGCGTTTGTCCCCATACACCATAAACGACTCTTTCCCAGGCGGGTTTACTTTTACGATCTTCTTTTTGCATAGTATTTCCGCATCATTGGTGCTAAGCCAATCCATTCCCAACACGATGTCGAAACCGTTAAGTTCGATAGGCAATAATTCCTCGTGAAACTTATTCCTGTTCAAATCAATTAAGATGTTTTTCATACGATGGCTAACAGGTACAAACTTGCCACTAGCAACTTCGACTAATAAGGCATTATCTAGTCTATCGACAGGCAAAGCTAGCTTTCTACCAAATTCATGCGAAATAAAGGAGTAGTTGGCTCCAGAATCAAATAAAATTTGGGCAGGCAATTTGTTTACGAGAAAGGTACCTGAAGCGACATCAGCTTCTTCCTTAGCAGCTTCCAGTGTCATCTGGAAGGCTCTAGCCTTCGGCTTTGGTGGAATGTTGGGTCTTCCTGCTTCCTTCTTCTTCGGGCAGTCCCTCGAAATGTGCCCCTCCTCGTTGCACTCATAATAGACCTTCTTAGTGAATGTGCATTCATTGGCATAGTGCCCAGGCTTCCCACATTTGAAACAAGTGACCCCTCCGTCGCACTTCCCAAAGTGCTTCTTCTTGCACTTGTCACACCACTTCACTTCGCCTCCTCCACCTCCTTTCGAACTAGACTTTGAGAATTTACCCTTTTTGCTGGACCCCGAGGGTCCTTCAAACTTCCTCTTCTCACCAACCTCTGACCTTTCCAGACCTTTCTCCCTGATCTGGGTCTCAACATTTCTGGCAGCCCAGATGGCGGCTTTCAACGTGGTTGCTTGCTTAACCATTGGACCATAGTCCGTTGGTAGTCCAAGGGCAAACTTATTGACCTTTGAGAGTTCTGTTGGAACTAGGTATGGGATAAGCTTCTTTTTCTCCGTGAAACTTGCAGCGTATTCAGCAACGCTCATCTTTCCCTTCTTCAAATTCTGAAACTCGTTATTGATTTCCAGTAGGTCCTGCTCTGAGCAGTATTGCAGTTTCAGTTGTTCCACAAAATCTTCCCAAGACATTTTACTCGCTTCTCCCTTGGGCATAGAGTCAGCTAACAGCTTCCACCAACTCAACACGCCAGATTTCAACAATGGGATCGCAAGAGCGGTCTTCTGCCTGTTGCTGCATTCGCAACTTTCAAACATTGTCTCCATTTCGGAGATCCAATCCATAATTTGCACCGGCGTCGGGCTTCCGGATAGACACGGTGGCTTAGACGCCATAAAATCCTTGTATTTACATCCTCTTCCATCATTTCCTCCATTACGATTGCCTTGTCTAACAATTTGTGGGTTGTCTTGACCAACGGTACCACTGAAGTTTCCACCTTCTGATGGCCCTCCATTCACTTCGGGCTCTTCAACTTGGATTGAAAGTTCTTCACGATTTTGTCGAAGCAGACGTCTAGTTTCTTCCATCTGATTATCCAACATCGCCTGAATCATCAATTGTACACCAGCCATCGTTACTGGCTCAGGTGCTGCAGCTACAACAGGTATTTGCTCAATTACAGGTGGTCGATTCCTGTTTTCGTTTGCGTTTCCAGCTCCACTGCGGGTTCTTGCCATTTTGATCTATACACCGAATAAGGTGAATTTAGATCTTTATTCAGGATAGACGTTTAAATCATCCTTATCTCTCCGAAACATTTACATGTTAGTTCTAATATCGTAGTTGTACGTTTAGAATCCTAAACACATAAGGTTTCCAGATCCGGTCGGCAACAGACCATAGATCCGAACAAATAACAGCATATAAGGCATAAATCATTTAGCACATAAAAGCATTTTAGGCACAATTCCTAAAATAAGCTAGTGCTCACACCTCACAATCACTGCTTAGCATTCTAAGTTTAAGTCTAGAAATCCTACAAATTCCTAGTTCGCTTAAACTAATGCTCTGATACCAACTGTGACATCCCCATTTTCACGGCCAGAAAAGACCGATTTTGTTTATGCTTTGTTTAAAAATCAGAGTAACATTTTAAATAAAAGTGTTGCGGAATTTGTTCCCAAAATAAAATATGATAAAGATTTATCAAAGCATTTCCGTAGAAATGTATTTCATTAAAAACCTCGGGATGTCATGTTCAATACAGATCAAAAGCATAAACAGTACAATATAAGCCTTACTACATTTATTCATATCTACAGGCCTATATCCGTAATCTCTCATCCCAAACATCATATCTATGCTCGTGCGCCACTACCTGTAATACAAGAAACTGAGTGGGTCAGGCTTGGGAGCCTGGTGAGCACATAGGGTTTTCAACCCACAATAAATAAGTTTATTAATTTCATCAATCAACAATAACCCGATTACCCGTTCCCGTTATCCTCACATTACGTCCCTAAAACACCTATCATAAGGGACCTAGACTAAGGATCAATATCGGGATGGACACTACTGCCAAGGGGTCTCCTCAGCAATAAATGTCCTAAAGGCAACCATGAGGGGGATGGAGTACACCGGTGAACACATCGTTCACAAACACCTACAGGTTGCGAGCCTGCTAGCGTTCCACTGGACTGTCTAGAAGAGTCCGTGGTCGTCATCCATACTCCGCTAGATGACAGAATCAATAACAACAACATCGAGGCCTCTCATCATTTTATCACACATTGTCTTATTACATCTACCCATGTTTTACCCCAACATTTTTGTAGATATAAAATACATATACAGTTTAAATTATTTAAAACATGTATAAAAATCTTTCATCAGCATAGGCAGCAAGTATTCAGATAATATGCACACATAGCACGTAATTAATATAAAATACTTCATATCTATGTGTAAGATGAAAGTAACTATGCACTCACCTGATTAGGTGGTGACTCGGTACTCGAACAGCACTCCGTTATCTCAAAACAATTTTTCCTTGATCAAAACCTAGTATTAATATCACTAGCGTTTAGTTTTAACGTTAACCGCGACTAATTAATAGTCTGGCTATTATTATTATTATACAAGCGTTAAATAACACCCAATATATAAATAATAATAGCCCAAATAATTATTTTAAGGACCTAATAACATTACTATAATTATTTAAAAGTTATATTAAAAATTTCGTAGGCGTACCTTACTTACAGCGGGTTTTTCTCAAAACCGGACTTCGCTGGAGCAGCGTTTCCGAGCCGAAAGGTTCTTTTCTCGGGACTCCGGGAGCCTCGGGACTTCCTTCGGGTGCTAGGGGGTTTACCTAGACTTTAGGGGCTCAAGGGAGCTTAGAGAGAGAGTTCAGAGAGAGAAAGTGGAAGAGGAAAGGTGTAAGAAATGAGAGAACCCGGCACTTCTATTTATAGTGAGTTGGGGCATGTGGTGGCCTTCTGGTGGTGCCACTTGTCCAAATTCTGGTGGTGTCACATGTCCAATTTCTGGTGGTGCCATGTGTCCAATTTCTGGTGGTGTCACGTCACCCAATATCGCGTATCGGCCTCCCGTCTTAGAAAAATCATAACTCTCGTATACGAGTTCCGTTTTTGACGTTATTTATATCCACGCGAAGGAGGGAACGTAATCTACAACTTTCGTTTAGACTCCGTTGGCTAATTTTGAATTTATTTTAAAAGTTATATTTTTAACAGGCCGGGACAGGATTGGTCCGTTAAAAATTCATAACTTCTTCATCCGACGTCCGTTTTCGTCTGTCTTTTTATTGTTACGCCACAATTAAAGAGCTCTTCGATTCTCGTTTAGGTCGTGTCGGCTAAAAACTCGCTTTATCATAAATTCACTATTCACGCTTCCCGGTATCGTGCCGGTTCCGTCGTGAAACTTCGTCGGGTCATAACTTCTTCGTTATAACTCGGATTTCGGCGTTCTTTATATCTCCGGAATCCTTGTTTTGACCACTACAACTTTATGTAAAGATATCGGGCTTATCTCATATTTTAATTTTGACGCTTATTTTTATTCTTTATTAATTATACATTTATAATTAAATAATAAGCACATAAATTCACAAAATACTCAAATATTTCATTTTTATTACATCAAAAGAGTTACAATAGTTGACCTAGACATTACATCGTTTAAAAATGCTTAGCCCCGAAACCCGGGCGTTACAACCTTCTCCGACAGAGCCCTAACATGGTAGAATAGACATGTTAAGTCACTGACCCTATCAGTGGCTAACTCGATAGGTTGGCAGAAACTAAAAGAGATGATGTTGGAAGAATACTGCCCAAGAGGCGAAGTTCAAAAGCTGGAACAAGAGCTATGGGAGCATAGCATGGTCAGCTCATACATAGTGACCTACACTGACAGGTTTAGCGACCTGGCAGCATTGTGCCCCGGGATGGTTACCCCGGAGAGTAAGAAGATAGAAAGGTACATCTAGGGTTTAACTACCCCGATTCAGGGGGATGTACTGTCTTCTAACCCAACAACCTTCGATAGCGCCAAATGCCTGGCCCAGAGACTCATTGACCATGGAGTCCGCCATGGCTTGGTGGTCCCTGTTCCCGAGCCATCAAAGGGAGGGGACTATAAACGAAAGTCGGGGAACAAGAGGAAGGAGCGAACGACACAAGAACCCGTGCAGGAGCAACAAGTGGCTACTGTGTACGCCGCCACAACATCTGCCACTCCAGCGTCTATCAGTGGATATGCTGGAACTCTCCCCAAGTGTGGTAAGTGTAACTACCACCACACAGGAGTATGTAGGGAAATGCAGTGCGTGAACTGCCACAGGAAGGGGCACACTGCCCGTTTCTGCAGGTGGTCGGCACAACCGATCTCCCAAGTCCCCGAAGTTGAAATAAACCAGGCTTGTTATGGCTGTGGTGAGACTGGCACTACAAGAGGGACTGCCCGATAGCGAAGAACTCAGGCGCAGATGGACGAATTCTGATGATCACCGCATGAGAAACTACCCTGGAATCACCAGCGAGCAGCGGTACGTCTTCGAAATAAAACAATTACTTTAGAAATTTTATTTATATTTAATATAAGATTAAAACTTGGGGAAATTTTAAAAGTAATTATAATAACTCACTCATTTGAACAAGTCACAACATTCATAAGAGAATTAAGGAACCGTATAGGTAAGCTATGATGGCTTAGTATGTACATCAGGGTTGTGCATAGCTAAGATTTTGCAGGCAAAGAGTGAGTGATTCTGCCTCATTTTCTGTTCCTTGTTTGGTTGTGGATTTAGGGCTGAGTCACTCAGTCGATCGTCTTATTCATCTTAATAATACATAACTTGTATATGACAGGCGATCATAGAGGTACCGATGAGGATCATAATATAAAGTATCGACACTAGTTATCAAAGCACTTTCACTGCTAGTACTCGCTCATCGCGGTACGATTTATGGCAGTGGTTTTATCAAGGTGAAAACTGAAAGCACTAGAAAGTCTACATAGAATACATTGTCGAGTACACTAGGGATATGCCATCGTATAACAAAAGTCTCTTTCAAATCAGCCTAACATTTGTTTCTGTAAAGAGTCTGTTGTCATCATTCGTCATGGATTGGCGTGGTACTCACCATACCAAGTTCATGTGTTTCGAAATTCCATCGCCTTAACCGACAAATTAATGAGACCCTCGTCATTCGTAACGACAACCCGACCTAGACCTTAGTATTTTCTCTTGTCTTCTAAACCCTAAAGTACTCATGCGAGGAGTACCTTTCCCTCCGAAACCTTGCCACCGTATACTCAGCAGACCTTCCCGAACTACCACTCGTCCAACAGATCAAGTTCAAGCATAGAGGCTAAGGACGAATATAGCCCACCTATCACTATTAAGGGTATACGCAAGAGTGGTATATAATTATGATTATGCAGATTTAGTATGTGTGTTTCCGCCCTATCTCCTGTTTCTTGTTTGGTTGTGGACCTGGGTCAGAGTCGCACATCCGACCGTCTTACTAATCTTAATTATATACGACTTGTATACACGAGGTAATGATAGATGGACCGGGTATGAATCTTATCATGAGCGTAAGGGAAAAGTTGCCCAGGTCTACGAGTGGGTATTCTACCATTCAGAGGAGCAAAACCCCAGTAGTACTGCTAAGAAAGCTAATTTCGGGACAAAATTGCATCTAACGGGGGGATGATGTGACAACCCAAAATTTCTATCCGGTAAAGCCAATCAATCCAATCAAATGTTATATTTGTTTCTGCTATCTTTTAGCATTGTTAGGGGTCTGTTTGAGTTTTCTAAACCTAGTACATTCAAGGATTGTGTGTAGGGATGTGTTAGCTAAAGTTCATTGAGTTGCAAAAGAGCCAAAAACTCCATCACAAGGAGTTTACAGCCGCAAACTAGAGTATACAGCCATAAACTCTTGGCAACCGTGAACCCATCCCCTTATGTATCAATTTCCTTCATTTCTTCATCATTCTTCACATATTCAAGGCTGAAACTCATTTCTCTCTCAAGTATCATCAAGAGCACTTCCATTTCTCTTCAATATCGTAAGTGATTCATCCGTTTTACTAGTTAATGTTCATGGTCATATGAATCCTATGAATCACATCCTTGAATTCATCACTTTTCCTTCAAGATCTTCAAGTCTTCATCTTTTCACCAAGAACACCAAGAACGCACACACATGTTCTTTGGCCGTAAACACCTTCAAGACTTCCATTAAGTAAGTATCATTTCCATAAACTTTTTATCCATTAGAAGCTCTTGTATCCTCATGAGATAAACAACCTATAAGCATGAATCAAGATCCAAAATGCATCATCTTCAAGTGTTTACGGCCGTAAACTCTTCCTTTGGCCGTAAACCATTCATAAGATCATAGTTTGGCAGTAAACACATCCTTGTGTGTCCGTAAACTCTTCCTTTGTCCGTAAACTCTTCCTTTGTCTGTAAACTCCATTTCACACGATCACATGTGATTGTAACACTTCATTACAACTGTTTCCTAGTCCCTAAGGTTGTTTCCTTGCATGTTAGTTGTTTTAAACACTAATTACATGCCTATATATGTCATTATATGTCATTTAGGACTCGTTTGTGTCTCGGGAATTCATTCGTGGAACTTCTCATCCTTATACGAATCTTCAATTGAATCACCCACATAAGGTGAGTTCATACCCCTATAATAAATCTTTTAAATGTTTTTAAATGCTATTAAGGGGGGGAATATAAGTTGAACACAATAGTATTGTGTTAATATTTTACCTGTGATAACCATCACATTAAATGGCTTCTTATGCTTTTGTAAGTGATCAAATCAATTCAAAAACTCTTTTAAAAAGATGTTAGTTTATTGTTTATAAAACTCCGTTTTAAGGTACATGCTTAACTCAGTAGATAATTGAGTCTTTTCTTCAAGTTAGTAACAGTCCAAACAAGAATACTAGTAAACTATAATACGTATAGTTTATGGGTTCAATTCATACTATAACTAGGACAAGGAGGAACATACGACAACAAGAACAGAGGAACAAATCATGATTCACGAACTTATTCTTTACATTTCCAGTAACCTAGGAAGGAAACGTATCATTAACTCATTGTTCTAAACAAAAGATGATAATAAACATGGTATAAAGTTATATATATACATATATATATATATATATATATATATATATATATATATATGTATATATATATATATATATATATATATATATATATATATATATATATATATGGTGCATCTACAAAGTGCCAGGATTTATATATATATGGGGTACATCTACAAAGTACCGAATTTTATTTAAAAAGGGTACATATAAAGAAGTACCGGACAATAATAAATAAAACACATTAATATATACAAAACTCACAACAGTATCGACTAAGGCGTTTAGAGTACAGGATTTCATTACTTCTAGTAGTCTTCCTAACAAATAGAGCAGCACCACATAACTTCCTAGTAACATGAACATTCAGTTAGAAGGGGGCCTATAATCCTAACTTGATAATTTCTCGATAGAAACATTAGGGATATATGTTAATCGGGTCCGGTAGACAGTAGAATGTATGCTTTCCGCTTTATTTCATGTTCCTTGTTTGGTTGTGGGCTTAGAGCAGATTCACCCAGTCTACTATTTATTCGATCTTAGCTATATATATCCCGTATACACCAAGTAATCATAAGGAGTATCAGGTATGGGTTAGGTCATAGCATACAAATTCAATATACCATTTTCTAGTACAAAAACATACTTTTTAGATGGAACATTTAGTAGGCTAAAGTAGAAACTTATCAGTGAAAGGGTTTAATTCATTTTATTAAACCAGTATAACTAAAGGACCTTTAGTGGTTAATTCTATAATACCTTAGTTTATACATCATGGTTCTATATAATTAATATCCGATAGGCAGTTGGATGTGTGCTTTCCGCCTTACTTCCTGTTCCTTGTTTGGTTGTGGGCTTAGGGCAGATTCACACAATTAACTATCCGTTTGATATTAGATTATATA
Organism: Lactuca virosa; assembly: GCF_052849685.1. NCBI lineage: Eukaryota > Viridiplantae > Streptophyta > Magnoliopsida > Asterales > Asteraceae > Lactuca > Lactuca virosa. Next base: position 215,439,003 of record NC_136431.1, read on the forward strand.
TAGCTAGTATAAACTAAGTGATTATAGAAGGAACTATTGTGGTTACCATTTTTACTAAAGGAAATATATGATTTTCTTAAATAATGTTTTCATCAAATAAAGGAACTATTACAGTTAACTCCGTACGTACCAATGAATACACAAGGGTTATATACAATGAAGATCTAACAAGCAATGGGATGTGTGACTTCTGTCTCATTCCCTGTTCCTTGTTTGGTTGTGGGCTTAGGGCAGATTCACACAACCGATTGTCTGTTTGATCTGGATTGTATATAACTTGTATCCATTTAGTACTCATAGAAGGAATTGTAAAGTCATTTTTACTTTCATTCATCATATTAGAAGATATAGGATTTTCTGGAGGAACAGGCGAACTTTTCTAAAAAGAACTTACAGTTTCCTTTAAATCACTAAAATACTTATGAACTCACCAGCTTAAATGTTGATCTACTCTTTCAAAATAACTTTTATTCTCAGGAAACTAGTAGACAGGTACGCGCAATAGGATTCAGAAGATGGAGTATAGTAGCTCCATGTCTTGTTTTGTTATTTACTTTTGGATTCAAACTTATGTTAATCACATACTTTGTAAACACTTTAATATTAATGCAATGGTTGTTTGTTACTTTGATTACTATGATGCATGTGTTGTGATACTACATATGACGTCCTCCGCCCCTCGAACGTTTCCGTCGTTCCGGTTTGGGGGTGTTTCCTCCTACAAACAGAGGAAATCATTAAATAAATGGGCTATGAGGGAGTATTTCCTCGTACAATTAAGAAGTTGTTGCCACCTTATTGGAGGTTCCTTGTTAATGTGTTCGTGAGCTGCATCTCAGGAAGGAGAGTTGGTGTTGGCGAGATCTCACTACTCAACACGGGTGCCATTGCTGCTCTCGCTACGGGTCTCGATTTCAACTTCTCAAAATACATCCTGAAAGAAATGATAGGCAATGTGGAAGGGAAGAGGAAGGAAAATTTCTAATGTTTCCGAGGGTTCTAAAAATGATATTCAACAGCAAATATCCGGAACTTGAAAGAAAAAGAGAAACCCTAGATGTGAAGTCCCTTGGTTCTAACACTTTTGGTCTCATGAAGCAGAATCGAAAAGGAAAGTTCATGTTCCAAGGGAAATATCCGTTGGTGAAATTTGGCCAATTCGCAAAAGTCAGTGATGCGTCTGAGACTGAAAGCTCCTCAGCTCATGAAGAAACTGAAGATGAGGTGATTATTGCTTCCGAGCATGAAGATGAGCGTGTTCCTCCAGTTGCAATCATTGCTGAGGAACATGTACCAATGGTTAATGTAGAAGGGGATGACGATGATGATGATGATGATGAGGATGATGATGAAGAGAATATGGATCTTGGTGGTGATCTTTTTGGTTATGATAATGATGACTTATTCTTCGGTCTTGGGCAAAGTCATGATATAAGGCTAAGCAGTGAAGACCTCGATGCTTTCTTTGACAATGTAAATGATGTTGCACAAACTGCAACGGAGACAGAGGGACTTGATGATGTTCTCAAGACAACGCCTCCAACTTCTACTCAGATGGCCGACCCTTCAACTGATATGGATACAACTTCAAGGATTCCTCCCCTTCCAGTTGCTATTCCAACATCCTTGCCATCTGAAATTGATCCCATTTTGACACATCCCTCCCAGCCTCCGATCAAAAGAAGAAGAGCCGACCCAAGGCCGGGAGTGTTGATAAGGGAACAAGCATCGCCTATCTAACAAGCTTCTGCAACTGCAGCACCAACCTAACCGACCCTGGAAGAAAGTCAAGTTATGAAAGAAGGTCCAAGTGTTGTTTGATCGTCTCATGAAGCCGGGAGCTTTTCAGCTCCTGGGGGTTCCTCTCCTCCACAACCTGCGCATGATGTTGCCTCCGTGAGGCTTTCTAGGTTTCTTGCCCAACAAGATTCAGACCCTTCACCCCGAGGCAAAGGGATATCTATTGGTGAAGGGAGTTTGGGGGGGGAGCGAATCCATCAGATTCTGAGCTCAAGGAGGAGATTGCTATCTTGAATCAAAAACTTATAGAGAAGGATGTTTGGATTGGAAATCTCGACATTCGAGTTTCTAAGCTTGAAGAAGAAAATTCTCTAAAATCAAAACAAATTTCTACTCTACAACTCAACCTTGGAGCCGTGACCGCTGGTTACTTCGACCTGAAGAACAAACTTATAGCAGAATTTGGCGACAAATTCAAAACAACTATCAAAGAACCAAGTGCAGTCGAGACCTCTCAAAGTGCCCCTGTCAATACATCTCAACCAGATCCACCAGCCAGAACCACAAGAATCGTTGATCGCTTTAAGACCGAACCAGCCCAAGCTCATCCAAAGATAACTCTGAAGCAAGGTCCAAGACAAGTTACTGCTCAACGAAAGGGAGGTTTTCTCTTCATGAAAAACTCCGACAAAAATGTTCATGGAGATCAACCTCAACTGATCGTAACTGAGATTGGAAAGAAACGATTCAGAGACAAATATGGCGACCTGTCAGGAATTCTTTTGTGGGGTTTTCATGAAAGATTTAATTGCTGGCTAGTGAAGAAAAAGAGCGGAATTGTGGAGTATTACAAGGACAAGCATGATTTTTGCTCTTGGACGAGGATAGATCTGTCTGAACTTGCTGATGCTCCCTTCTCCAATCCAGCCGATGATCCCCGCGGCACAGAATTCAAGATTTTTCTAGAGAATCAAGTAAAGAGAAAATTTTCTGGAATGATGACCGCCGAATCCTTCATAAAGAGCTTCAAAGATGTGTTGGACCCAAAGACCGACTTGCCCTTCAAGACCGTGATGTGGCCTCCTACTAACCAAATGAGACAAATTCCTATCGTTCAGAACTTTCGTGATGGATCACTAAGAAATATGCAATATTGGGTCTATGATGAAGCCACAGCATCTGTTGTCATTAAATTCCCATATGGTGTGTTTCGTTTGGTTGATAAGAAGGATCTGCTTCAATTTGGTGAATGGGACATATGCACTTTGGCTCAACATCAAATTCATGTCGCTGATGAAATTCTAGAGGTTGCGGCAAAGGAGTTCACTGGGATGATAGTGGAGATTATCGAGAACAAGATGTGGCTAGGGGAAATGGGGAGGTCAGACGTGCTGATAATCGAAAAAGACTGAGTCCATGCTAGCCTCAAACCAAGGGGGAGACTGTTAGGTCATATTTTATTGGTTTGGGCTAGGCATCAATCTGTATAGGTTTAAATAGGGTTTTGGTCATGTAAGGTTTGGGTGTGCGGGTGTGTGTTTGCGGTTGTATGGGTGTTCACGGCCGTCAACCTGTTTATGGTCGTGAACGTGTTCTCGGTCTTGGTCCCTTATAAATAGCATGTCAGATGTGTCAGACGACGGCAGTTGCATGTGTGTGTTATCCAAGTGTACCAGACATTTACGGCCCTAATAGAACGTGTGCATTGTTGGATTGATCTTGCTTCTACTCCTTCTTATCCTTATTGATTACAACTTGATTATGTGTTTGATCACTAGTTGGTTCCAGATTTGGGACTTACAGTTGGTATCAGAGCTTGGATTGTATCAATCAAATTGGCAAGATCTGGACCGTTTTTGCATTTTTTTTTCTTGAAGGATTTTGCGCTTTTGAATAGTTTTTGACAAAATATTGGGGGTTTGTTCTTCGTGTTTTTCATAAAAACAAGTTTTTGATCGAGTTTTGGAGTAAAAAGGGGTGAAAAACGTTGTTTTTCACGTAATCTGCGAGTGGTTTACGGCCAAAGAAGGGTTTACTGCCGAAGAAGCGTTTACTGTCGAAGAAGGGTTTACTGCCGAAGAAGGGTTTATGGTCGGTTCGAACGTTTACAACCCAACTCGTTTGCGGTCCTCGGACTATTCTCGGCCAGCAGGTGTTCGGCCCACGAGGGTTTACGGTCCGAAGTCGTAGCACGTGTTAGATCCAATCCTCGTTTACGGTCCCCTCGGATCTTCGGCCCAGCAGGTGTTCAGCACATGTTCGGTCCAAGCGTCTTCGGCGCGAGCCTCCAGCACAAGCAAGCTTGCGCAACAGCAAATATTCAAAAGAAATTGGGGAGTGCAAGGTTTCGAACCCGGGTCTCTTGCCTCCTCAACCAACGCCCTTTCCAACTCATCTAGCATGCAAGATGTTTAACGCCTTCCGTTTTTAATTCAAGAAGCTTCGCTATTTCGACCTATTTTCGGATTTTTGACAAATTTTTCCCAAAAATCAATTTTTGGAATTTTAAAATTCTATTTTCTACCCAAAATTTTGGTTTGTAATTTTTGACTATCATTTTTGACTTTTGACCTTAAAATTTTGACTTTGACTTTCAAGTTTGACCTTTGACTTTAAACTTTGACTTTCTCGTTTAACCTTCAAATTTTTACTTTTAGCTTTTCGGTTTGACATCTAAGTTTGACTTTTCAAGTTTGACTTTTTAAGCTTGACATTTAAGGTTAGCTTTTAAGGTTGACTTTTGAGGTTTTAAGTCAAAGGGTAATTTTTAAACAATGAGTTCCTCAAACATCCCGGTCAATGAAGTTTCATGTTCTAAATCTTGTGAAGCTACTATTAAATTTCTTCATGAACAAATCGATATATTAAAAAGAGAAAATGAGGACCTTAAATATGAAGGCTATACCCTAAGGAAAGGTAAAAAAACCCTAAAAGCTCAACTAGAGGCCAAAACAAATGATTTTAGAACCCTTCAAGAGGAAGACAGCAACAAATGTGAAAATTATGACTATGTTAAGAGACAGCTTGTTAGCTTAACTGCCGAACTTGATGCACCGAAAGCTAAATATAAAGATGCTGATTTCAACTTTTAGGAAATTTGACGTGTCAAGTGAGGTAGTTGCATCTATTATTGAGAAGCAATTAAAATTCAAAGATAATCAAAACAATGGTCTAGGGTATCATAGTGTTCCACCTCCTTTAAATGACAACTATATCACACCCCTTGAGACCAACGAGGAAGAAATTCATGCTCAGTTTGGCCAAACCCTTGAACCAGCTTCAGTTAAGACTGAACAATCTGGGCCAACTGAGAATATTAAGGTGAACGCTTTTGATAATTCTACTTTTTGTGCAGGTAAAGTAGCGGTAGATGAGAACAAGGAGAACACTATTAAACAAACCAATGACTCCTTGAACTCTGAATCTGTTGCTTCTAATCAACATGTTGTTGGTAAGTATAGGTCACCAATTCAAGCTAAACAGAGTGCCTGTTGCAAGTGTGCTTGTGGGAACAATCAGAGACAAGGCAAGGGCACGCCACCAGGGGCAGGAAGAAACAACTCCTACGTGAAAAAGCAGACGTGCTTCCACTATGGAACACCTGGACACATTGCCAGAAATTATCCAAATCACGCATACGTTTCCTACTACACACAAGGCTGGCAGAACACACAAAGAGGGAGATCCTCCAAAAGAAACCCTTCCAGGTTACAATCGCGCAATGGGGACTGGAACGTGCAAAAGGCCAAGAATCAAACTTCCAAGAACAAGAAAGGAATGTCGGCCAAGAAGTCCAATCCAAGAGATGCTCCAGTGAAACCAAGATCAGTTAGATCAAAGTTATCTCGAAGATCGGCTTCAAGTTCAAAATCGAGTGCCGAGGCACCCATCCGCTCGAACAAGAAATGGGTTAAACCTAACTACAGATGAGTACCAAAGGTTCAATCTACTATATCTTCTAATGATTCTAATATTTCTTCATCTTCTGTTTGTGATAAGCAGGATATGTCATCGGAGAGAGTAGCCTGCATGGATGAAAAAGGTCAACCCAGTTTCAAAATGGACTGGGGTCTTAAGACCAACTAATCCCCCACTTCGTGTTGGAGCAGCTATGGAGGAATATCATCAGACTTCGGTTTGCTGATAGTGGTTGTTCCTAGCACATGGTAGGGGACATCTCTTAGCTGTAAAACACTCAAAACTTTAAGTGAGAGTATGTGTCCTTTGCTGGAAAGGAAGAAAGGAAAGGATCACAAATGCGGATTGTGCTTAATGATGTGAAGAATTTTCAGATCTGTTTCGAGATTGAAACATAGCTAAGGCTGAATCCGTTGCTGCTTGCGTCTTCAATTGCTGACTTTCGGTTTGAATTCTTTCGATGCTCCTGAGTTTTTCTTAAAATGATTCATTTCAAAGACAAATTTCTTTTAATTTTGCGCATTTATTTTATTTCTTTCCCGTGCTCAATTTATGGGGGTGAAATCAAAATACAAAAAAAAAATAAAAAATAAATCAAAAATTAAAAAAATGTCTTTCTTTGGCTGGTAATCATCGGGGAAATGATATGAAGTTTAGTGATAAAGGGCAAGTTAAATTGCTTGACAACTTTGATCCCAAATGTTTTTGTATTTTTCTTTTGTTTTTGATTAAATTTGTTCATATTTTCTTATATGCACAAATTTAAGGGGGTGAATTAAAAAAAAAACAAAACAAAAAAATTTTATAAAATTTCAAAAAATACAAAAATATTTTCATTTATGTTTTTATTTCTTTTTCAGAAAAATCAAAAATCCAAAAATAGTGTTTTTGAGCGTATTTTATATTTATTTTTATTTCTTAGTGTGCTAAGTTTACTTTTATTTTTTATGTTTATCTCAAAAAATTTCATTTGTCTTGAAAAGTGAATTTAGGAGAAGAAGAGACTCAATGAGTATGTATCGAAATATTCTGCGCAAGGAGAAGAAACCTGAAAGTGGAAAGGAATTGACGGTAATTACACTTCACACTACTTTCACAAGGAATTGACGGATGATTCACATGCAAGTGATAGACTCTTCCATATTGAGACATATACCAGTCTGGATAGGAGTCTTCGCATCAAACGTTAATGATCAAAGGTTATTTTCACCATGACCAATGTGAAACACCAAACCATTCTTCGCCTATATCTAAAATTTTCTCCATCAAATCACTTCCACATACCGGTACCCCTTGAGGTTTGAGTATAAAACAACTCGGCTGACGGTTTGCAAAAAGTCTGTGTTTATGATCTTAGATGTCGTTGTCACCATGACTCTAAGTGAAACCCAAAATCCAAAACCATTTAATTCTGAATTGACTGTGAACATTTTTAATGTTCTACATTTCACTCATGAATTTACGGATAATGGCTCATACCTGGTGTGACATTGTACAAAATGCCAGTCAGACAATTTCTTTTTAAGAACTGTCGTATCTAAGGAATTGAAAGTCTGAAACGGTACAAATTGTCAGATTGGTCTTGTCAGCTTTCTTTACCTAAGAACTGTCACGACACTAGGGCGATTCACCCAACAGGGAAACAGGTATCGCTGAACGTCTCACCAAGGGCCAAGTTAACTCGTTAACTTGATAACTGTATTCATATCTATGATCAAGTATATACAGGGGCTAACATCAAAACTAGCCAAGAGTAGTTCTCTGATACTCAACAAATCGCAGTGCGTTCCTCCAAGTTCACACAGATACTGCGAGAAATCTCTTTCTGAGCCAAGGATTCATCCTTGAACAACTGTGGTTAGAAGGGTCTTTATGATTCTTTCTATGATCCACAGGGACTTTTTAGTCTTGGTTACTTCTCAAGACGCATCAGTGATCATTCAATAACATTCATTTGAAGGAACTAGAATTGAAGATCATTTTTCAACATTCAATCTGTCAACCCTAAAAGCAAGGTGAATCTGACTTGAAGATTATGTGACAAGTTGCATTGAAGCCTCCTCAATCAAATTGTTGCTATCTAAGTACCTGCTGAAGTGATCCAGAAGTTTCGTTCTCTGTTCTCTCTAAAGATTCTCAAGCTGAAAGCGTTATCTTTCAAGAATCTTTTCCAGAAGCCTCCACACCCAATGTGCTTTTAATGTCAAATTTTGAAGAAAAGCCCAACTGTTCAAGATGAAGTTATTCACCTAGAAGATTCAATTGTTCATCTTGAAGTTGTGAAGAAATAGAAGACAAAAAGCTGAAGCCAAGCTCCAAATGAAGATTGACAAGAAAAGCCAACTACTTTTTAGGGGGATTTTGTTGGGTCAAAAGAAAAGAAAGCTATAAACCAAGGGGGAGATTGTTGGGTCTAAAAATTTGGTTTATACTTTACTTTTCTAAGCTTTAATAGTTTTTGGTCTAGAACCGAAAACAACCTTGGGTTTATGGTTCATGTGATGTTTGCGGCTCATGGTGTGTTTGCGGCTGCAAACTCGTTTGCGGCCGTGAACTTTTTATGGTCGTGAACCATTTACGGTTCTCTGTTTCCTATAAATAGTGGCAGGATTGTCATAGAGAGTTGACGTCCAAGTGTGTGTAAACCAAGGTGTTTTAGAGAGAGAAAGTGAGAGAACTTGTATATGTGTGTGTGAATCTTGTTTTGGAACATCATTCTACTCATATAAACATTGAAGATTCATCAAGTTCATCTTCTTCTTCTTCTTCACCTTCTTCTCCAATTGATCTTGCATCATCCACTTGATTGGGATTCCACACCATCAAGTGGATCTGATTGATACATCAAACAAAATTTGGGACTTACATAATACATTTTATTTTATATTTTGGTTATTTGCAAAGATATTTGGTACTTATTGAATTAAATTGTATTTTGCAGCCAAAAGGAATACTCTTGAAGAATAGGGACCAGAATTGACAAGAATTGGAACTTTGGAGGATGGAAGCTTAAAAGAAGAAAATTCCAACGAAAAACCCAAGTCACGACATGGCCATCAGCATCACGACGTGAAGTGCGTATTCTATAAGATAAGTATGTGAGAAGTCAGAATCCTTGCCCGATAAGGATTTGTATCAAAGTCACGACAAGGAACCCTTGTTCACGTTGTGAATCACGAATTTTCCAAAACTATAATTTATCCTTCACTCTTATGATTTGAGGAGGCTTTTTGGAGAGTTTTCTGGACGAGAGGTATTCTGAAAACCCGATTTTAAAGTCCAGAAAGTGCACAAAACATTCTTTTGAAGGATAATTGCTTGTAGATTAAGAGATTGAAGAACACATCATTGCATTGGTTTGGTTTACTTTAATCATGTCGATTTATATTGAGATTGTGTTTATATATTCAGCCATGAGTAGCTGAATTTAGTTGCTTTCGTTTAGCTAGATGATACTTTAACTCTATGGTTTAGTTATTTAATTTATGGATTTTTAATAGTAGGTTGTGTGCATGTGTTTGATTATCATTACCTAGCATTTTAATATTTGTGACTTTGATTGCTTGAATTCAAGTTTTGTGTAGCTTAGTGACCATTAAATTACATGAACTTGTTACCTAGTAGTTTAGTGACTATTAAATTGTTAGAGCTTGGATAAACCAAATCTTAGATAAGTGATAAAAGTAACTAATTTAGCTGTGCTGGAGAACATAAGTTATAACCATAATTGTGTGTGCTTAGATAAATCTTACATAGCCCATCTGTAATTAATAACCAATTTTGTGTTTTGCTTATGTATGACCATACAAGGTAGTTCATGAATTAGTGAAAATATTAGTAAATTTGGACTTGAATTCATAATTACATAATAAATGGTGACCAACTTTAATAATCCATAATTAGTAGCTAACCATAGAGGATAAGTGGATTCGAACTAAATGGAAGTGTTTTTAGAATATTGATTAAAACTATTAGTTAATTGCTCGAGTTTGTCTGAACTTGTAAAATCATATAGAAAAACCATTTTTAACTGTTGTTTGTTTTAGGTTAATTTTTAGTAGTTATTTAGTATACTGAATATGTTCCCTCTGTTCGACCCCAACTTACTTTACTATACTATAAACTGACTAGGTACACTGCCTATAGGTGCAATAGTAGATAAGTAGTTAGGTTATAAATTTAAAACTAGATAGGTATAGTCTGCACCACATCAATCCATCCTAAGCGAGTCCCTATCACACATAATGTTTGTAATATAAATCTCTAAACTTTTGATTTTAGATTTCTTATCTTCAAGCCTATTTCGAGCATCGTACAAGGACGCCTTAGAATTTTCTGCCTCGCTACTCATTGAAACAAGTAAATCATTCAGGTAAGAGCAAGTTTCATCAAATTCACACAAGACAGAATGATAAGAATTCGAAGGAATATTAAATGAGATAAGAAGATCATGTACCTTTGCAGTCAATGGAGCTTTTGGACTTGTTGACAAAAAGCTTCTCCCAGTCATCTTCTCATCTTCTTCGTCACTTTCCTCTTGTACTTTCGCATATTCCTCTAAATTTTCATCAACTTTTCCTTCTTCATACCTTGCATACAACACCCCATGTGTAGGATTACGCATCTCTTCGCCATCAGATCCAGATGACCAAATTTGATATGTTCCATCATTCTCATCTCCTTCTCTAGCCATGAGTGAAATATTTTTCGTTTTAGCATGAACTTCTTCCAATCTCTTCGTTTAATACAACTCATCTCTCACCTTCTCTTTCTTCTCTTCCATGTTTCGTATCATACAATCCTTAGCCAAATGATTATGACCATTACAATAATTGCAGTTGTATCCAGAATCTCCTTTCAACTTCACTTTTGTTTTTCTCATCTTCTTTCTTCTCTACTTTCTCTTTCGCATTCTGACTTCCACCAGCATTCGACACTTGCTTCTTTTCAAGATTGTTCTTAAAACCTCCATTGATTGGTTTCTCGAAAAACTGATTTACTCTATTATTAAAGTAATAAGCAACTCCTTCATCATTGGAATTGATTAGAAAACCTTCTTCATGATCTTTCGCATCACCTTCAGACTCATCTTACATCACATTTGCTTTCGACACCAACTCCATTAGACCACCATAGTTCAACTTATTTTCCTCAGCAATTTCCATTATCTCTATCTCATGCGATTTAAGAATATTGTACAAATTTGATAACAAAAGAGTATCAAAAATTTCCCGTGTCTTAATTATCAAGCATATTTTCCTCCATTCCATTCTAAGTCCATACATAAAAGTAAGATTGTGTAAGGTCAATCCATATGATCTGATGAGTCAAACACACTATACGCTAACTGCCAACGCCAACGTCAAGATTAGCATCAACGCTAGTGTCTCAAGTCTATCAGCGTCAGCGTGTAGTAATATTATCATATGTAATCTTTTGTATATTAGGTAATGATACAAATAAGAATAGAATAGACAACAGATCTGGTAACCTTATGATAAGGATCGGTTCTTAGTATAGATTAGATACAATCCCTTGAATCAAGGGATATAGTTGTATAAATTAGTATATATTCTACATTAGGTTGAAACCCTAATGTCTGTCTGGTAGAACTTCTTGGTGACCGTCTTTGTGGAAAACCGTTTTCTTGGTGAAAACAATTTCTTTCTTGGTGAAAACAATTTCTTTCTTGATGAAAGACAATTTGCTGAACCTCTGTGTTTTTTACTTTTATGTTCTTTAATTGCTTAGTAATTTTTCTTTTGTTCTTTATACTTGAAGTGTATTCGATCAATACATATCTTCAGTTGGTATCCGAGCAGGTTTTTGATACACTCAAGTAATTATGTCGACCTCTTTCAATCCAAAATCGAATGCTTGGAACAAAATCCATCCTTTTGATGAACACAACTTCTTTGCATGGAAATCAAAGGCCATGGAAGCTCTCGATTTCATGGACTTTGACATGCTCTACATCATCAACAAAGGTCTTATCGTCGTTATGCATCAATCATCCAATGATGGTGCATCCTATAGTAAAATAAAAGGAAAATCTGTGTCGGGATATAACAAAGAATAGAAAAGGGTACTGAATCTCGATGTAAAAGCGAGAGTTGCTATTAGAAACTCACTCCCTTTTTCTGTCTATCGGTTAGTTCAAAACTGCTCAACTGCTCAAGAGAAGATGATCACACTATCCTCTACTTTTTGAAAAGGAAAACTTCTTAGACGATGAATGTAAGTGTCTCATGTCCCAGATCGTTGAATCTCATTATGACACATCAAACGACAATGTTGAGACTCTTGACGTTGATCCTTCTCAAGCTGTTGCAGACCTTAAGTTAGAACGGGACGCTACCTCATCGTATTAGGTAAAAAAATCTTATTAACCACTCTTCTATTGAAAATGTCGAAAAAGATGACACACTTGATCACTTACACTTTGATTTATCTGTTTTAAACAAAGAAAAATCTTTTCTTAGTTTTGAGTTAAAAAATCTCAAAGAACAACTCTACTTCCTTGAAAAACCTCTCTCTATTAAAAAAGAAAAATACTTGTATCTCGCTGACCAATAACTTTTTTCACTCTAAAAAAGAAAAAGTTGTTAATCATGCTAAGAACATTCAACTTATTTTAAAAAACTGGGCTTCTTCGCACTGTAATGTCAAAAGAATTATTAATGCTCAGATTCCAGATCAGTGTGGAAAAATTCTAGGAGGCAATATAGAAGGTGTTGTTTCCTTAATAAAAAAGTGTTGAGACCAAAGAAACCTTCTTTAATGTTGATTGTTTAGAAAAGGATTTTAAAAATATATTTGTGAGTTCTCATTTTATAAATCAGACTTGAATTAACACTCATTGCTCCACTGACTCTAATGGTAACAACATATGTGTTTCTCAATTATCTACTCTTGATCCTTCTCACAAACCTTCTCATCGTAAGTATGTTCCTCCCCCCACTAAGATTTTGCTAAATTATCCTATATGTAATGGTGAAGTTTACTCGGTAAGCAAAATTCTTAGCATGTTTCCTCAGTTCTCCGTTAGCAACTTTGAACCTGAAGATCAATCAAAGTCTTCTATTTCAGATATCTCTTCAATACCTCATGAGCCTCATAACAAGGTATCATATGAGCATGCCATCGAGGACACTCTTTGTTCTAGATCTAAAACAAGAAATCTTAAATCAAATAATCAAAGTTCTTCGAATTCAACAGTTGAAAAGAAATCAAAATCAAATGTTAAAGCAAAGAATCCTAGAATCAAAGTTTGTTATCGATGTGATGATGCTTCTCAAAAAGTCAGTGATTGTACTTTTAAAAAGAACTCCACTCACGTTGAGAACATCATTACTTGTAATGATAAGTGGATCAAAAATGGAAACTCTCTGAACTATCTCACCAATGATTGTTATAATATCTTTTCTTAAGTGACCCATTACAAGATGGGTCATTGTATATTAACTGTATATATATATTTTAGTTTTAGGGTAAACAACATATTTGGTATCTAGATAGCGGCTGCTCAAGACATATGACAGGATTCAAGTCTCTTTTGGAAGATTTCATAAAGAAGGATGGTCCTACTATTACATATGGAGATAATGACAAGGGAGCTACAAAGGGATATGGAACCATCAAATGCAACTCTATTGTATTCAATAATGTATCTTACGTGAAAAGTCTTCAACACAATCTCATCTCAATCAGCCAACTGTGTGACACTGATTATGAAGTTCATTTTAACAAGAAAGAAGGAAAGGTTGTTGATCAAAAGAATGACACTGTTCTAACTGATAATCGACAGAATGACATTTATATCTTGGATATGTTTTCTGCCGACAACTCTTTTCGTCACTGCTTCTTCTCTTGTGCTTAGTCTCATCTAAATTGGTTGTGGCACAAGAGGTTATCTCATTTGAATTTCAAGAACATATCAAAGATTTCAGGGGCTCGTCTTGTAAGAGGAATTCCTAAGATTCAATTTGTCAGAGTTAAGTTTTGCTCAACGTGTGAAAAAGGAAAGAAAACCAAGTCTTCATTCAAGCCAAATTCATATTCTTCCATTATCAAACCTCTTCATCTCCTCCACATGGATCTCTTCGGACCGGTCCCGATTATGTCAAGAGCTGGGAAGAAGTATACTCTTGTTATTGTGGACGAATTTTCAAGATTTACTTGGGTAGTCTTTTTAAGAAAGAAGAGTCATGCCGCTGATGAAATCATTTCTCTCATTAAGCAATGGGAAGTTCTCTATGATCACAAAGTAAAGAAATTACATAGTCATCATGGAAATGAGTTTAGAAACTCCTATCTAGAAGATTTTTGCTCAAACTCATGAATTTCCAAGAATTTCTTTGCTATTAGAACCCCTCAACAAAATGGCATTGCTAAAAGAAGGAACAAAACACTCATTGAAGCTGGAAGAACTATGGTTGTTGAAGTTGGTCTTCCTTTGTCTTTTTGAGTTGAAGTTGTCAATAGAACATGCTATACCCAAAACTAGTCAATCATTGTTAAGCATCATGGGAAAACTGCCTATGAGCTATTTAAGGGAAGGAAACTAGACATCTCTTATTTTCATGTATTTGGGTGTGTTTGTTACATCCTGAATTTAAGAGATCAACACTCAAAGTTTGAAGCTAAAGCTGATGAAGGAGTATTTCTAGGATATGCTATTGTATCCAAAGCTTTCAGAGTACTCAATCTTTCAAGGAAAACTATTGAGGAAATAGTTCATGTCACTTTTGATGAAGACTCATTCATTCATGACCGGATTGATCATCCCCCATTAATTCTAAATGAACTTACTAACAGTCCTTCAGACCTTGTTCCTAATTTTTTTTTGCAAAATGACACTGAACAAGTTGCTCCCAATGTTGATCAAATCATCAACTCACAACCTATCTCTGAAGATCAGTCTGTCATCTCTAAAGAAGCTGAATCATCAAATCAAGAAGATTCTGTTTCAAACAATATGAATCTTGTAATTCTTTGAGATCATCCTGAATCCCAAATCATTGGAGATGTAAATTCTGGGATTCTCACTCGTATCAGAGTCAATAGCAATTTCTGCATGTTTGTGAGTTTTTTCTCGATGATTGAACCAAAGGATTTCACTGATGCTCTGAAAGAAGCTGACTGGATCAAGGCTATGTAGAATGAGTTGAATGAATTTGAACGCTACTATGTGTGGACTCTTGTTCCAAAACGTCAAGGAAAAACCATCATTGACACTCGCTGGGTATTCAAAAATAAGATTGATAAAGATTAGATCATCATAAGAAATAAAGTAAGACTTGTGGCTCAAGGTTTTTGTCAACTGGAAGGATTAAATTATGATGAAACATTTGCTCCTATTGCCAGACTTGAAGTAATTTGTCGATTTCTCGCCTTTACTTCATTCAATAATTTCAAGGTCTATCAAATGGATGTTAATACTGCTTTCTCACATGGAGATCTTTAAGAAGAAGTTTTTCTAAACCAACCTCTAGGATTTGAATGTGAAGAGTTTCCAACTCATGTATATCGTCTTGATAAGGCTGTCTATAGCTTAAAGCAGGCACCTAGAGTATGGTACGACACATTGGCGAGCTATCTTCTTGCAAGTGGATACAAAAGAGGAATGATTTACAACACCTTGTTCATCAAGCATTCAATATCTCACATCATTCGTGCTCAAGTGTATGTTAATGATATCATATTCGCTGAGATCATGGCCAAGAAGTTTGAGATAAGCATGATGGGTGAACTAACTTTCTTTTAGGTTTATAGGTTAAACAACTAACTGATGGAATATTTGTTTGTCAAGATAAATATATTGCAGACATGCTGAAGAAGTATGGTTTCTCTGATTGCAAGTCGACAACGGCTCCAATGTCCTCATCAGCGTCTATTGGTGCTAATCCAAATGGCACTGATGTGAATGTCACTATGTATCAAGGAATGATAGGCACTGTACTCTACCTTACTGCCAGGCATCATGAAATCATGTTTACTACCATATTGTGTGCTCTTTATCAAGCCAGTCCTAAGGAATCTCATGTTCACGTTGTAAAAATAATCTCTTGTTACTTAAAGCATACATCTAATCTTGGGTTGTGTTATCCTCATGATTCGGAGTTCAATCTGGTGGGATACACTTTTTCCAATCATGGTGGATGTGGCATTGATCATAAAAGTACTTCAGGAGGGGCTTGAATGATTGGAGACAGATTGGTGAGCTGGTCCAGCAAGAAGCAGACATCAGTGGCTTACTCTACTGCTTAAGTTAAATATATAGCCGCTGGAAGGTGTTGCACACATATTTTATGGATTCAAAATTAGCTCTTATATTATGGTCTAAACTTCTCAAAGACTCCCATCTGGTGTGACAACACCAGTTCCATTCAGATAATACAAAATCCAGTGCAGCATTCCAAGACCAAGCACATTGATATCCGTCATCATTTCATCAGGGACATCGTTCAAAAAGGAAAAGTGGAGCTATTCTACATTCCATCCACTGATCATCTGACTGACATTTTCACAAAGGCATTAGATGAAAAGACTCTGAGCATATTAATTGCAAGTCTTAGCATGCTCTCAATGACTTAATTGTTTGGGTTAACTTTGCTTCTTTTTGCTTTCTCAAAAACACAAAAACAAGTGCTGCTTTTATTATGTATTAAG
This sequence comes from Lactuca virosa, assembly GCF_052849685.1. NCBI lineage: Eukaryota > Viridiplantae > Streptophyta > Magnoliopsida > Asterales > Asteraceae > Lactuca > Lactuca virosa. The sequence goes on from NC_136431.1 coordinate 215,455,332, forward strand.
AACCTTACATAATTTGCTTAATTTTTTATTCTAATGTTTTCAAGTATTTCCTTTTCTCTCTATCATCTATCTTTTAGGACTATCTTCGAGTTATCTGCACCTCTTCCTTCCAGAGTAAAAGAGATGCAGTCATCCAGAATGTTCTTAATGTTGTTGGTGTTAAGAAAAAGAGTGGCATCATGTCCTCTTCTTCTTGATAATGCCCTCTTTCTCTTCTACTCACTGCTATAGATACAAGCAACAATCATAAACACAATGAGTCTTGTTTTCATCTACTGACTCATAATCTGATAAAACCTCAAATTCCCTCATGTTGATCTTGTCAACACGATGGTTTCATAGATTTGAGTCAGTTAACTCGTTGGTTACAAAGATTATTTTCTGCTTCTCTTTTGATCTTGATGAACATGAAGCTTGGAATCCTCCTACAACATCTCCATGATAAATGGCTTCATCATTCTTGGTTTGTAGTGAATTGTATTGTATATGTGTTTGTTCTTAATTATGTTTTCTTTTATAGGCAGATTTGAAGATCAGATTTCTCGGAAAAAGGAAATTACTTAATGAGTCTTTATTTTAAAAGATTCTTCTTTTGAAATTTCACTCAAAAGATTTTCTTCTTTTATAATTTTTCTGAAAAAGGCTACTCAAGTCTTCTGAAAAAGCTGCAAAAATATCGCTTTTTGAATATTTCCTTGTTTGAATAACTCTTTTGTTTGTATTCTTATTTTGTACCATTTTTTAAAGATTTGATGGTGGCATTTCATGAGCCAAGTATGTAACGATTGACAAATCATCGTCCCTAGAAGCATGTTGTTGTATGTGACTAAATCTCTTTAAGTATCTCATCAGCGAGACCATCTGCTAAGAACATTGAGTCACCCCCTCACGCTGATTGTCTAACATAGTCTAAACTTTATAAGTGAGATTGCTTAGTCAAAATATAAGAAATTGATAGAAAGGATTGGGTATTTATTCTTCGTTAACTACCTTACCTAACTCTGTCCCTAGAAGCATGTTTGTCGTATGCATCAAGTATCATGTTCTGCTGAAACATTGGGCATAACCCAATAGCTTACCCTGATTGCATAATCATCAGCATAAGAGTTACTTTTCTGGTCTTTAAATGACAAAGGGGTTTTCATGTCCCTGACCTCCTAGTCTGAGGTATGACATGGTACCATAATGAATTGACGGTGAATTTTTGATTCTAGGCTGTAACTAAATCTATGATGCAAGGATTGAACCACTTCTTGCTGATGAGTTATCACTGTTGATGATTCACGCTGATTCTACCTCAGCATGATTGAAACAATCCATTCTATCCTTACTTTCTTCCTTATAGCCTTATGATTCAACGTAATGTAGAATACGCTGATGAGAGCTTGAAAAGTCTATGCCGATGGTTAAGCTAAAACACCACAGCTTATCACATGCGTCATACCATTCTTACCCTTTTTCTTCTAATAAAAGTGATTAATGAGTCAGCGTATGAAACCACGCGCTGATGAGATCTCACAGTACTATGTTAGTGAATGATAGTTTAAGCCCACACTATCAGGAGACATCACAAACTTATTGGATTACAAGATGCAACCTTCATACACTGATTTCTTCTTCCGGTCCCGTATTTACTGCTGATGTCAAAAAAGGGAGAGAGACTTGCTAAATATGAGAATTATTGATCTGAAGAGAAGCAAAATCTAAGGGGTAAGGGGGAGTCAAACTATCCGTCCACATGATAATTTGAGGGGGAGCACGAGCTGAAATTTTTTGAAAATAAGTTTTGACATCATCAGACAGGAGGAGATTGTAAGGTCACACCTTATGATCTGATGAGTCAAACACACTATACGCTAACTACCAGCACCAACATCAAGATCAGCATCAGCGCCAATGTCTCAACTCTATCAGCGTCAGCGTGTATATGTAATCTTTTATATATTAGGCAATAATACAGATAAGAATAGAATAGATAGCAGATCCGGTAACCTTATGATAAGGAGGTTCTTAGTATAGATTAGATACAATCCCTTGAATCAAGGGATATACTTGTATAGATTAGTATATATTCTACATTATGGTGAAACCCTAATGTGTGTCTCGTACAAAGTCTTGGTGACCGTCTTTGTGACAACTTGTTTTCTTGGTGAAAACAACTCCTTTCATGGTGAAAGACAATTTAGTGAATCCTCTGTGTTATTTACTTTTCTGTTCTTTAATTTCTTAGTAATTTTGCTTTTGTTCTTTATACGTGAAGTGTATCCGATCAATACAAACATTCAGATTGAATTCAAGAGTTGTACATTTTACCCCATATCGACTGCATCTGAAAATCAGATCATTCATCCTATCATAATAGGCTTAAAAGTTTTCATTTTCTTTCTGCTTGAAATCAGCAAGCTCAAACAAACATTTCGTTACAGAACTCTTCCTTGTTCTTTGATTACCCTAGTATTTCTCTTTCAAGGTGTCCCGTATTTCCTTTGCAGTTGTGCATCCACGAACATAGTTGTAGACAACAAGAGGAAAAGCACCTCTCAATTCACGAAGAGCTTTCTTATCACAAGCTTTCCTGGTGTTTGCTCGAGTAACCATGTCTGCGGCTGTTCCAGCAGTACCAACATTCTCAACAAAATCTTCACGATAATTTCCATCTTTGACAAACTTCCATAGTTTTTCATCTATGTCATTAAGATAATCTTCCATCCGATCGGCTCACTGATCATAATATTCAGGAATCAACATCGGAATCTTCGTTGCAGATCCAAGAAAATTGGCATAATTCATCATCGTGTTCACATTGAGATTTGTCATTTTGATTTGGTCTGATGAAAAGAAGAATTACTAGAAGAGAATTGAGATGATCAACAGATCGATTGATAGAAACAATAGCACAATAAATTAATCACTTATTGATTAAGAAAATAGTTACGTTTCAATTTGCGAAATAATGAACTGGAATGAACGATTCAAAAAGATGAAAAATGCTACGAAGATTCTTCAATCAATGAAGTGAATCCCGCTCTGATATTAATTGAAGAGTGTTAGAAACAATGTTTGAATCAATCGAATAAATGAAAGCAATAAAGAACACGAGATCTAAATATGATCTGTTTAGCTCCGATTATGTCTGAATGAGTACAAATGGTTTTTGAGTACAAAGAGTAACACGGAGAGTTTTCCTTACTCTAGACCTAAGTATTTACCCTATTTATATAGGGTACATCAGACATACAAAAAATACAAGGACTAGTCTATACATATCGAAACATTAAATGCCTTGTAAATAGTCTTTTAAATAGCTTAGATATAGCTTTCGACTCTCACTATAACTTTCGACTCTACAAGACCCTCCAATAAATCTATTGGAATTAGCTCTTACAAAAAAAAATTAACAAAATTGGAGAAGTTTCATGTTATTTGAAATACTGAAACGAAGCCAACAGCCTAACTCTATATAATTTGGATATATAGTAATTTTTGTCTTATTCTTAAACTCATATTATTTTCTCCCAAAAATCTAATGGTTAGGATAAAAAATTCCATAAAGATACCGAATAAAGAAAAGTACAACCTTCCTGGTCCCATTCAATATTTGAAGTTACAAGTCAATCTATGTGACTATCTTTTCCAAAAGAATGAATGATACTTTTTGTGTGATAGTAGGAAATTTATTCTACATATTCTAATCTAAAATCGGCAGCCGAAATGTATCTCCGTGGAATTTTTGAAATATGTTGGGTGGAACCACGTTTTTTTCCGAAATTTTAGTATTTTATCAACTAGTATCACATATAATACTATGAAACAAAGTCTACCCTTAGCGACTACAACATATAAAATAAACGTGTTCAAAAATATTTAAATCTATAATTTAATCTGAATATTTGAGACGTCAATCCCAAATTATCTTAAATTTCAGATCGGAATTTGAATATTGGCTTTTCAAAATTTCAGATTAAAATCTAAAATATGGTTTTACTTTTTTAATTTTTGACTTTATACTTTCTTGTGAAAAGATTTTTGAACAAGATTTTGTTTCACAGTAATTTTTACATTTGGAATGAATAATCAGAGAAACTTATATAGTAAAGGTATTTGGCCGCGGCCTAGTGAAGAAACATTTCTTAAAAGGATTCCGTTACAGGTGATACAGAGATGAGGAAGAGATGACATATGATAGTGGTGATAAAACTAAGATTTTTAGATTTTAGATGTAAGATCAGAAAATGCGTAATTTAGAGAACACGTGTCATTCAAGTGAGATGATGTAAAGGTGCTGCGTTGGCGTTATTATATAGTGGTGCAATGGTGGTGCGGTAGGTCTGGGTTATAGATCCAGAGAGAGAGATCATTTTTTATGCAATAAAAGAAAAAAAAAAAATGAGAACGACAAGTTCATCTTTTAACAAAGACCAAAATATTTGACAAAGACCAAAACCATAACAAACGAAAATGACAAAAGTTGTAATTTTAAAACAATAGACTCTAGTCACATAGAATGTCAAACTACGGGGACACTTTTGTAGTTTCGTTGAAATAATATGCTTTTTAATTAAATTGTTAAAAGAAAATAATACTATTCACCTTTTTACTAATTGTTATAATCGGGGACACTTTTGTAGTTTGGTTGAAATAATATGCTTTTTAATTAAATTGTTAAAAGAAAATAATACTATTCACTTTTTTACTAATTGTTATAAGGGATAATGACTTGAGAGGTAACGAACTTTCAATTTTGGTCATATTTAGTAACTGTTTTTTTTTTTCGTGTTTGATTTACCTTTAAATTTTTTGAAATTGTTTACATTTTACCCTTATGACCGGTTGTTACTGTTCATAATGGAAAAATGTGAACAGTTTTAAATAATTCAGGGGTAAATCAAGTACGAAAAGTTCAATAGCTAAATATGAACAAAATTAAAAGTTTGTTACCCTTTCAAGTCATTATCCCGTAAATGGTTCTAAATGTTATTAAGAAAAAGCACAAACGAAATATGGAGGTCACAAAAATGAGGATGTTGAAGTTATGTGTGATATACCTTTATTATATAAGGTATCAAAAACAACACCTAGAAATACAGCAGAATCGACTTCAATCACATATATAGAAACTAAATGAAAAACAATTATGGTGGTTTCAGACATATACTTAGGACATAGGCAACGGTTTCACTTCAGATGGTGGTTCTATATGTACTTGTCATTGTGCTCCTTTTGATTTTCGATCTTATTTTTAGTTTTATTGCTTCTATATGTATCTTTTTGCATTTGTGAAACTCTACTGATTATTTCTTCTTTGTGGGCTGGAGTTTTACTTATAGGTGAATAAAGAAACTCTAGTTAAACGTTTATCTCATGAACTAAGATTTAAATTTATGAACAAAAACATGGTTATGTGGTATGTATTCTATTTTGTAATACTCTTTACAAACACAACACAAAACAAATCGTAGTGACTGAAATCAAAATTATTAATCTAAGTAATTGCTACGAGTAGGCAAAATAAACTAACAAAATATTACAAAAATGGATAATGACTTGAAAGGGTAATAAACTTTCAATTTTGTTCATATTTAGTCACTGAACTTCTTTTGTGTTTGATTTACCCCTGAGTTATTTGAAACTGTTCACATTTTATCCTTATGACCGGTTTTTACCGGTTATAAAGCTAAAATGTGAACAATTTCAAATAATTCAAGAGTAAATCAAGTACGAAAAAAGATTCAGTGACTAAATGTGACCAAAATTAAAAGTTTGTTACCATCTCAAATAATTAGCCCTTGTTATAATATGTACCAAGTTCTTTCATAAGATGCTGATACGGCAAATTAGAGAACTACAAAGAAATGCATTTGATAATTTTTAATTCTATCTAATTAATTGTAAACTAAATTTCTAATTTAAGGGGGAAAATCTTTATAATACATGTATTTTAAAATTTTGATTATAAATGAATTTTGAGAAATTAAATATCATTTTACCTTTTCTTCTTATTTATCTTCTTAAACATATAAAATGATGACACGTTTCATATTTTAATAAAATTAGTTATATTTTAGGACAATTATCATCATTTCAAATTGATAGAAAGATAATTAAAAAGAAAAATAGAAAAATATTTAATTTCTTATGAATTTTATTTAACTGAAAGGTTGTTATAATAATACAAATGAAAAAAAATAACATTCTATATCGAATGTTATAAATGTTTTTATGTTTTTGCATTCAAAAAATAATATTTATTAAGGATGTTTACAACTAATTAAATTGATCTTTTTATCTTAAACTTAGGTATAATAATAATTGCAAATATTACTCATTTCTTATAAGAAATTTAAGATGAAGAAACGTCAAATATCTTTTCTAGATTAAATGTTTTCCAGAATTTTTTAAATTTATAGAAATAGGAAAATTCGAAAAATAAGTAACAAATATTCCTTTATTGAAAACAAGGATTTGTTTTGTTAATATTAAGTAATTTAAATTTAAATTATCTTTTTCATACGTAAATACGATCAGAATTATTTTAACAAATTAATTAATCTAATACAAGATAAATCAGATATTAATCCATGTAAATAATTTTTAACCACATCACCTTCGGTTAATAAAAACTCAAACTAAACCAATCCAAAACCAAAGGTTATATTAATTCAATTCAACAATACCAAGATTCAGGTATTTAAATTTGCAAGTATTTGATTTTACAAGCCAAGGAGATCGCCTTGCAGAGCACCTCAAACGATTGATCGACACTGGCACTCTTCTTATAAGCATTTTTACAAAGCAACTGCATGCAATTTGCAAAAACAAGGATGCAAAAGAGCCTAACAGCTGCTAAATACATTAATTTTGCGAGCCCATATCAATACTTACACGTTTTAAGGAGCTCATGGTTAACATATCAAAACTTATATATGGGATGGAATGTTACATGAGTAACATCACCCTAAATCTATCTTATATTGATTAAGAAACAAAATAAGAGAAACGAAAAACGTATCAAAGATAGAACAAAGATGCGACAGATGCTACCAAAGTGCACAAAGAACCAATCCTTCCCGAGTGAGCAACAATGGTAGAAACTGAAGCAGGACCAAGACGTGTGGCAGAAGTGACATGTTCAGCTGCCGAAGCCAAACCATAAAAGAGTAGACTGGTAATGGCGACATTCATGGATCGAGGGTGGGTTTTAAAAGGAAATTCAGATCCCTGTGACTTCATTTCTGCGAAAGCAGCTAAACAGATGATAATAAACTTAAGTGGGGATGGGAGCTTGACTACCCCAAATAGTCGCTGCTAATAGTCCATGCAGAGGCGACCAAGACGTTCTAGTAAACTAACGATGTAGCCGATGCATTTCAACAGAAATGGTATGAAGAAACCGAATGTTTCATGGTAGATTTCTGCGGGTGGTTGTGGTTCTGTCACGACCACAACAACTTGTTCCTTTTCGACTTGATAATTATCAGTGGCGGAAGGCATGAATTTGTGGGGTGGAATTGCATTGTTTTCAAAAGAAAAAAAAAAGCTCTGTGATGCTTTCTTCAGGAATGGTTGTTGTTAAATGCCTAGAAAAGTCGGACATCCATTTAAAGGGGAAATTCTAACTCCACTACGTAATGTCTCAATCAACCTATCTAACTTTCTCAATCAATCTATCTATATGTATTTTATTTTATCTCTTATATTTTTTCAAAATGTAATTATCATTTTCGTTATTATATATAAAAAGTAAAAACCTTGTTTTTCGTACAAACGCGTAAGAAGTACATTTGTCTGGGTTTCATTTGGAGTGTTTACATGAGTAGCGACACGATGCGTCCTTTCAAAGTCGAATCTCACCACTTCATTTTGGGACTCTCGCGTATCCGCCAAGAAACAGAGATACCCTCGGTGGCTCCGTATTCATCCACCAGCGTTTGATCGGTTGGTGATTCGTTCAGTTCCCTCCTCTTGCGTCAACAATTTGAGTCATCGTAGCTCTAAGCTTTCATCATAAAAAATACGCACTCGTCTGAAAGTAATCTTGTGAAATAACTTCTCTTCTCCTTGACTTTTTTTTTTTTTTTTTTAAAAAAAAAAATAGGGCACGTCAAACGATTTGAATTTTGGCAAACGTGGTAGGTATTGTCAACCGGCTTAAATCAAGTTCTTTTAAATATCGCTCAAAAGAATGTTGTTACTGAATATCTTTTTCAAGAAAAACTTTGAAACTTCAGGTTTCACATCCTCATGGAGCATGTGGCCTCTTCTAAACAGTCAATCTTCTTTTTCATTTGATAGATGTTAGTTTAAGCTATTACGTGATACTGGTGCATGCCAGTTTCTATATTCTTAGTTTTTTTGTTTTCCTTCTCTCTCAGGGGGCAAAATGTGCTTTTCTATTCACAAACAAAACTCACTTGTATGAGTATATCAGAATACTATGGAACAGTAGGTTTCAAATATGGTTGTATTTCATATTGAATATATAGTATACCTTTCCATGGTAAATTTGCAGGCACCCACATAAGGACGAGCATCTTCATTTGAAAAAAGTGAGGTACAAACTTTTAAAATACATTTCTATTATAGGTAGCAAAATGGAAGAATGTTGATATTATGAGTAAAAGAAGTATATATAAAAAAAATTATGTTTAAGGGCCCAATTTTATTTTCCACACATGGCCCTCAAAATCAACGAGACGCCCCTGCTAATTAAATATCTAATCTTCGTCTTAATTTCAAGGTTCCAATGAAGAAAAAACTATATAAACCTTGAAATAAGGACCAAAACGGTAAAAAAAAAAGTGCAAAATTGGAATAACCAAGTTAAAAAATACAAAGAACATGAAACAATTCAGTAATTTATTCTAAATAATCACATAATGAATTGATTTCAAATACATCAGTTTCTACCATGGATAATAAACTTATACACTACAGGTGCTCCCTGAAAGTTGATATTTGACGCTTATTTGCAAATAAATGTGCATTTTTTTTTAGATATTGCGGTGAAATGATTTATATAAAATTGGAGCCTCTGATTCTTTGCATATTCTTTCACTCTTGATGTTATGAAAAGAGAAATTTATTGGTTTGCGATCTTTCATCTGATTTTTTACTTTCTTCCAAATTTTAATTGGGTGTTCGGTATTTATATTTTTGGCTTCACTACAAGAATAGAGGCCTATGCAGACGACAATTAGGGACTCTGTACGGACGACTTGTCGTCGGTAAAGCTTATACCGACGACATGTCGTCTATACAAAGTCGTCGGCATAACTCCGTCGGTAAAAGTCGAAAATGTCGTCGGGACAGGTGTCGTCGGTATAGAATAACTAATCCAGACGACAAGTCGTCGGTAAAGGATCGTCGGGATTGATTTTCGAGGAAATAAGAAAAAGTTTTATTCGGAACCTATACCGACGACTTGTCGACGGGAAACGTGACGCCTTATACCGACGACTTGTCGTCGGGAAAAGGATGATTAATACCGACTTGTGTTTTTAATAGCTAAATTTTTAGGATTTGATACAGCAGTGTTTTACTTATATGATTAATCAAGTTCTGGCTTTGACTTATTATATTTATAAGGATAGAATAAATTAATCTCCAATGAATTCTGGAGTGTTTAGTATATTGGTATTTATACAAAATACAATAGTACAAGATAAACATAATTCAAATACAACAATATGCCTATCAACTAGGAGTAATCAAACTTAATCAATCTTATAGTTAATACCCCCTCTCAAGCTAGAAGGTGGTGGTGGACCAACACATAGCTTGGACCTGAAGTGCTCAAATAAAGGTCTTGGAAGACTTTTAATAAAGAGATGTGCCACCATACGTGTAGTTGGAACAAAACGAGTAAGTAGCTTGCCGGAGGTGACCAACTCTCTCACAAAAGGATAATCAATATCAATGTGTTTGGCACACTTATGGGCAATATGATTTTGTCTAAGAAAGATTGCACTCTTGTTGTTAGAATAAAGACATGGCGTAGGAGAAATTGGAATATGGAGTTCTCGTAAGAAATGAATAATCCAAATGATTTCTGAAGTCGTGTTTGCCATAGCCCTATATTCTGATTCACAACTAGAACGAGACACAGTAGGTTGTTTCTTGGAACTCCATGAGACAATATTGCCACCAAAAAAGATGGAACAGACATAGGTTGAGCGAAGTGTCTCGATACAGCTTGCCCAGTCAGCATCCGAGTAGGCAATGAGAAGAATAGCGGAAGAACGTTGGTAATGAAGACCAAAGGTTAAGATTCCCATCACATATCGGAGAATGCACTTGACTGCCTGAAAATGAGCATTGGTGGGTGCATGCAAGAACTGACTAACCTCATTTACTACATAGGATACGTCACGACGAGTGATAGTGAGGTATTATAGAGCACCTACTAGAGAACGATAGAGAGTTTGGTCATGAAACGGGTCACCATGACTACTTAATGCCTCGGAGGTAGAGAGAGTAGTATAGACTGGTTTTCCATCCAATAAGTCGGCTCTTGATAGAACGTCTAAGGGATATTTAGATTGAGTAAGAAACAATCCATTTGTAGTGTGAAAAACCTCCAGTCCCAAGAAGTAGCTGCTTTTTCCAAGATCCTTAATAGCGAATTTGTGACGTAATCTAGCAATAAATGCTGCAATAACCGCATGATCATTTCCTGTTAAGATTATGTCATAGACATAAACAAGAAGAAATAGAATGATGGAGCCTCGTTTAATCAGGAATATAGAAGGGTCGGCACGGCTGCAAGTGAAACCAACTTGGATTAGGAAGGAACTAAGGCATTGAAACCAAGCTCATGGAGCTTGTTTTAAGCCATAAAGAGCGTTTTTGAGACGACACACATGATTCGGAAAACGTGAGTCAATGAAACCAGGCAGCTGTTCCATGAAGACAGTTTCATTAATATCTTCATTTAGAAATGCATTATATACATCAAGTTGATGTAAAGTCTAGTTTTGATGAATTGCAAGAAAAAGAATGATACACACAGTAGACGTTTTCACAACTGGACTAAATGTATGAGAGTAATCGAGACCCGGTATTTCAGTAAAGCCTTGGGCGACTAATTAGGCTTTATATCGATCTATGGAACCATCATATAGATATTTTATGGAAAAAATCTATTCGGATCCAAAAATATTAGATGTAATTGGTCTAGGAACTAATTCCCAAGTTTCATTATTTTGAAGAGCTTGTATCTCATCATGCATGATGTCAAGCTATTTGGAACGTTTGGCAGCTGTTTTGAAGCCCTTTAGATCTTTATGAGAGTTCATCGAAGACGTGTCGGTAGCAGTAGAAATCGCTGAAATGGGCTTGCAAATAGATTCATTAGTACATAAATGGCATGGGCTTGGACTCGTATTGTGACATCCCAGAATTTAGGTCAAAGACTGTGAAAGGTCAAGTTCATAGTAAACCTCTTGGTAATTTGACTCATTGAGTTTTAGCGCATCTTATGAAAAATAAATGAATTCATTTCAACTAGTATAGGATACCATATGGCAACTTACTTCCAAATGTGTAAGCTAACAAACAAATAAAATACCTCAAACTGCAACCATAGTTAATGCATCTGAAAAACTAAAATTCCGTACTAAGCAGTTGAGAGCAAAACAAACACTCTAGTCTCGTAGTACATGTTTCTTTGTTTCCGAAAATATAAAGAATGTCCAAAACAGAGTTTTTATGCAAAAGATACGACCGTTTTAAAAATTCAAACCAGTATAATACTGATTTTCTTAAAAGTGCTAAAAACAGTTTCTATCCGTTGAGGGACTTGCATACATCAGATGAAAATTTTGAGAACTTTTTTGGACTCATGTCATAGTCTATTATTTAATTTCATACTTGAAATATTTTTAGTAAAAATATTTATAGAAGTCGAAAAATAAGATGTTTTGAATCAGTTATTCGTTAAACCTAAAACTATTGATTTCAACATGATTTCTATTATTGGTAATGTATTCCGGAAATGATGTAAAGGTCCAATACGATTATATGTATATTAGTAATAAGTTTCATGTAACCTTAGTAATGTATGTGTACTATAAACTTAGTTTGACAAAAATGGGTATGTGATAATGAATCGTTACATTTCTATAACCATATAAATACACAAATTTATTATATATAAACCAAGTGCGATTGCTAGAGTTTAAATAAAACAAATATGATAAAATTTTTGAGTTGTTATTTATATAAAGCTAAAATCCTAGTCACCTGGGTCCATTTAACCCATAAAATGATACACATATATTATATGTATATGCATTGGTATCATGTATATGCATTGGTATCAAATGACAAAACCTGGGTCCATTTAACCCATAAAATGATACTTGTATATGCATTGGTATCAAATGACAAAACTAGACGCATGCATACCTTGGTGTACAAAAAGCTCAATAATACATCAATACATACATAAATACATACCAAATCACAACAAATACATTGCTTAAATCTCTACCTAAAATACATGAATCATTAAACCAAAAAAATCTTTACAAAATTGACTCAAGGTACACTAAATTGACAACTAAAAACCATGACTTTACTTTCACATTTCATCACATCCAATTTTACACACAAAGTAAACATTTTTATACAAAACCATACACAAAAAAAAAATCCAACATCCAACACTTCATGTAAACTCTTACACCCCTAGTTTCCTTCTTCTTTCCCTGCAATCAAATAAGATATACATCAACACCCAATCTGAAATATGAGGAATTAGTTATGCTAGTTATCCTCCTATCTTCTTTGATTCAGCCAAGAACTCAAACCACAAGTTGGATTTTACCTGTGAAAGTCAAGAAGAGGCAGCCCCGTTTTCTTCTTCATATAGATTGCAAGCAGCAAGACAATCTCATCACCATCGTTCTTCTTAATTCTTTCCAGCCAAAAATCAAACCCAAACACCCACTTAGGTTCTATCGATATATATATATATATATATATATATATATATATATATATATATATATATATATATAGAGAGAGAGAGAGAGAGAGAGAGAGAGAGAGAGAGAGAGAAAAGAAAAAAGAACGAAGGCAAACTGCTTGAGCAGCCCTCCCTGCACCTACCGAGACCACCAGCAGCACGTACCACTGCTTCTGTTCTCATTTTCCTTCCCTTTGAAACCTCTTAGCTACACCAAACCCTCGATCCAAAAACCACTGAATCTCTTTCCCTTTCGCCCCTCGCTATCGGACAGAAAAAGCGCAGCATCGCTGCTCTTCCCTCCATCTCTTCGGCCCTGTCGACCCCCGGAGACGCTCCCTTCGCGATCAATCAACCAAAACATCCAGATTAGCCGCCTGCGGGCTTCTTCTCTCCTCGGTCTTTTTCGTGACATGCGACGATCAAGGACCCGGATGCAGAGCCGCCACCCTCGTGTTTCCTTCTTTTGATTTTGTTCCCGTATTTCTTTTTTGCTCGAAAGATGGACCACCAGAGGCGTTCGTTTTGTCTTGCCTTCGATCCGTTCTTTTCCTTTGCCCGATCAATGAATGGCAACGGGCACAAAAGCCCAAATTTCTTTAAGTTTGGTCCATTAAACAAAAACAGTACCTCCATGAGATTTCTTTTTATAAAAGCACTAAAATCATTTTGTATTTATGAAATGGATTAAATTTACCCTCATTCGACAAAACTTTATGAAATCAGTCCCAACCCCCAAACATTGAACCCATTTAATCAAAATAACCCCTCCTTTGGTTATTTTTAGCAAAACAAATCCCAATATTTAAACTTTGATTTAAATTAAACATTTATGCCCCTTCCGTGGAGATTTCTTAACAAAACCAGTCAAATCCTAAAACATTAATTCAATTTAAACCATTTCAGTCCCTCCCTTAAATTATTTTAACCAAATCAGTCCTACTTTGGTTAATTAAATTACCAAACAACCCCTATAGTGTAAATTTGTTACACAATGGTCCCGAAAGTGTTTCAAAGTTCAAGAGTCGTGGCTTTGCGGTTTCTCACGTCAAGCTTTCCAAAAATAAACAAACTCCGAACAACTCGAACTCATGCTTCAAGGGTGAGTGCTTACGGACCGTTTTTAATATTTCTAATTATTGGGGGGGGGGGAGGGGAATACATATGCATATACGCTTTGTTTATACAAATATATAATCCTTTATGCAAAAATACAATAAATCTAGTTTACAAAAATGTTATTTAACAATTTAACATATTGTTACAAATGAACTAGTATAAACTTTTCGTATACGTATTATGGTTATTTTATCGTGAACTAACTAGTCGACACAACAAATGCTATATGATACAAAAAATATGATTTATGTGACATTGTATGTCATAAAACACCTATCATAAAACTTTGTAGTATTTCAAGGATTTAAGCTATTACTATACATGTATATTTATATGTTTAAATACATAAAGTTTATGCATGAACATATGTTCATTATTTTGGAACGTACATCTTTATAAAAGCGAGTACATTACACTTTTACGTACGTACCAACCATACTCGGCTTTTATAAACTTTATGCAATGAAATTCATTATGCCTAGTGACTTAACCACAATTACGTTAGGGACGAGAGCTATTCACATACTTTAGTTAAGGGATTTTTAGTGAGACTATATTTATTGGCTGAGTCTAATCATTTAGCATACCCACACCACTATAACCGTTAATCTTTAGAGCGAGATACATATGTATAGATCTATACATGGTCGACATCCCCACCTGCGGTTGCAAGCTAAAACCTCGACCGATCAATCGAAGCAGGTGATAAGTGTCTACAATTGTTACTACAACATCCAATGAAGAGTTGTAGGGGGTACATTTAGTCACATAGCTTGGTTATATGACTCAATATAAACATTAATTGAAATCTCTCTCTATCTCTAACTCTCTCACTACAAACCATGGGCTTGGTTGCTTTCAAAACTATTTTAAGTATGGAATTACCTACGTAACAGTACAATTTGGTTTTAAAGTGTATTCAAGGATTCTTACAAACATAGTTTTAAGTATGGATTTACTATACAAAGATACATTTTGGCTTTCAAAGATTTCTTACAAACACAGTTTTAAGTATGGATTTACTTATACAAATATACATTTTGGCTTTCAAAAATTCCTTACAAACATAGTTTTAAGTATGGGTTTACTTATTCAAAGATACATCTTGGCTTTCAAAGACTCTTTGCAAACACAGTTTAAGTATTGTTATGTATACAAAGAAAATACTTTTTAGACTCTTTAAAAGTATTACTGTTGTTATCAGAAAACCTGTAACTCTCACCAACCTTGTGTTGACCCTTGAAATTACATATATTCTCAAGAAATGACTAAATAGACATTCAGGACGGATTGGATTATAGGTGACGTAGTTACTAGCTGTTGTATTATATGCCTATCTGTTAAGGCAATCCATATATTATTATTATTTGTAAAAACCTTGTATTTAAATATCAAGATGGAACATAAATTTTATTTTGTTTATTGTTGTACTTGTGCTATATATTCAATTTACTTGTGATCCATGAACTTAGTCGCACAATCCGACGTGTTCCGCTGCTTCGGTCGGGGGTGTGATAGATTGGTATCAGAGCTAAATTGGTTATAGAGAACTTGTATCCTCGAAGGAGGAATACAACTATAGAAACTAGTTTCTAATAAAAGTATTATTATTAATTACACTACTTCTTGGCTATTTACGGTACGGGGAATTTGGTTTGAAGGGCCGCATAGGGTTGTTGGATTTCAGAATGGCTTAATTGCTAAAATGATTATGCCCTCCGGTGTTTCCTGTCTGGCCCCCGTCTGTACTTGGTAGTCTTAGAGTACAAAACAAAAACTAATAATACTACAAACCTCACCAACAATAATATATAAGAGTTATATATATACTTTGACCCGCGATGAGAAAACTTAATAAACTTCTAACATACCTCCAACTAAAACTACCAACTCAACCCTTTAGGTCAAACGCCTCAACTAAGGTTAGTACCGTACATAAGCCATATCATAAATAAACCTAGAACATACGCCTATGTTATTTATGGTCGGGTCAGTGCACAACCAACCTTGAGCAAGGAGTTTGACGGACTACAATGGTTGAAAGTTTTAAAGATTGAAGGATGTTCTCAAGATTCACTGCAGAAACCTAGTATAGAAACCTTATATCAACCCCAAAACAACATATACATTTTGAAAAATACATAAAAATCTGGGATAACATTAAGATTTTCCTAGTTTGCCTAAACCTAAAGAAGAACAAAGAACGAATAGCTTTGCTACCGTCGTAGCAAAGAAAACTATAGTTCCCAGTCGATCATTCAATAGTCTCCAAACTTATATCTCTATCATTTGAAATCAGTAGGATTCAATACTCTCTCTATAATTTAGAAATTTGTAGTATTTCTGGAATCGATCACTTTCTATAATTTAGAACCTTACCACTAAAGGATTGGAGGTGACTACTTATACCTCCTGATTTAACGACCTCGCAAACCTTTGCCCGTGAATGGTGAACCTAGAATACAAAGAGACTGAAAGGTACATTTGGGGATTATCCTCACCAGTTCAAGGCCTGGTTACTGCATCCAGACCCACTGCATTTGATAGTTCTAAGCAATTGACCTATCAATTGACTGAGCCACGTATCCGTTAGGGTACCATGACCCCACAAACAAGGAAAGAACCCGGCTGGGAGTACAAAAAGGAATTTCCATGGCAAGTCAAAGGAGAACTTCAAGCATCACAAACCCAGTCCAAAACCTATGGATGTGTACATCGTAATCAGAAACACTCCCACTCCATGAAAGCCCAACTCTGGGAATTTACCCCAC
Source organism: Lactuca virosa (assembly GCF_052849685.1). Lineage (NCBI taxonomy): Eukaryota > Viridiplantae > Streptophyta > Magnoliopsida > Asterales > Asteraceae > Lactuca > Lactuca virosa. The sequence continues at coordinate 215,472,189 of NC_136431.1, forward strand.
AGTATCCAATGCAATTTCCAGCATGTCGGAAATTGTATGGTCTACAACATCTGTAACTTAAGAGGTTACACCTCTAATTACTGTAGAAAGAACCCGAACAACGCAACCTCAACCTTTGCTACAGGAAGAAGCCGAAATTTCTTCGAATGTAATCAACCAAGGCATTTCAAGAAGGAGTGCCTGAAACTGAAGAATCAGGGTGGCAAAGGAAGCGCATTCGTAATAGGTGCTGGAGATGCTCGCCAGGAACCAACAGTGGTCACTAGTATGTTTCCTATCAACACTGTTTATTCATTCGTATTATTGGATACTAATGCCGATAAAAGCTTTATTTCCCATAAGTTTAGAAGCATGATTAACAATAAATCATGAAAACTTAATGAAGATTACACGATGAAAGTAGCAAACAACCAGTTAGAAAGCACCTTAGAAATACTCACTAATTGTCTTCTCACCATGAATAACCACGTCCTTCACGTCAACCTAATACATATGACCATTGGAAGTTTCGATGTGATCATCAGCATGGATTGGTTATCACTTCATCGAGCAGAGAATTACATACCTTTGTTAGTGAGTTGATTCCTTGGGAGTTTGAGAGCCAAGCACCAATAATGTGAATGCCTCAAATGGAAATCACAAATCACCACAAACTTGGAAAACTTATGAGAGAGCACTCTAATACTCTAGAAATCGGCCACACCTTATGCACACACACATAGTGTCTTTTCAAGCACCATAAGCCTCTTTATATAGTGTAGATGATTAGGGTTATGAACCATGCAAACCCTAATAACCCATGTCTCTTCCTATTCCAAGGATCCATGGGTTAAAAGCTCCATGGATCATCCATGGACTCCCATTCAAGCTTAGCCCATTTCCTTATGAGTGTAGCCCACACTATATAAGTACAATAGCCCATTATTTAATTAGTCACCTTATGATCATTAAATTAATTCATAATTAATTTAAGATCAATACTAATTAAATAATACAATTTCATATTAATATATTATAACTTATAATATATTAGTAGGCCGCAAATATACTCTTCTCATAATGTTATCCATATAAATAGTCCGGGTGAACTGCAACCCAAATGGACCATACCGGGTCGGGTCAAGTATATACCAAATAAGTTATGGACTTAGACACCTTATCCAACAGTCTCCCACTTGGATAAGTCTGATAACTGTATTTGCCTATATAGCTTCAGGAACCAACCGGCAATCGTAGCTCTTGAAAACTCTGTTGAACTATGAAGCGCCATTTTAGATAAGTGATCACATAATCCTCTGCTCTCATGATATCAGCTGGACAAATACATGGAACAATGTCTTACTTATTGTCCAGCAGTTTGTTTCCCGATTTCCGATTTGTTTGACAAAGAACTTAATCGAACACATCAATTTATTTCTGACCGGGCCCGGTACATAGGTCAAAACAAAATCATCGAGGGGCCCAGATATCGCTTCTATTTCTAGAAGGAACAGATACACTTCGACTCATATGCTTGTTCTACTACTTATTGAATTGCACACAAAGGCACGTTTTATAACATCAAGTTACTGATGCGTTTACGTGCAATCAATGCACAACCAACTCATAGGTAACAACTCATATCTCTAGGTTTGAAGACTTATATGATATTACCGTCTCACGATCACTCGAGATAAATTCCATGAAGTGATACAAGTGAGCATGGGTTTATTCCAATACTCATAACTTATGAGTACTCATGAATGTTGTAGCAACCATTGCTATGGCTAAACACCTTTAGTCATCTATAATCTCAATTCATGACATTCTTGATTCATACCTACTTCCGATATATGACCGACTATGGAGAGTTTGAATAAACTTATTATTCTGGAAGTCAAAACATGCAAAGCTGAAACAATAGTAAATAACTAACAATGATAGCAACACCTTACTCATAAATAAATCACAACTTTTATTCATCATCAAATGTCGATTACATTTTACAAGTTTCAGTAATAACTATCTAATCTATAAAACTAATATCGTCCCTCAGCCCGATGCGTCTCGCATGCTGCAAATGCTTCACCCTCGTTAGTCCCTTCGTAAGGGGATCCGCAGGGTTCTCATCTGACGATACCCTCTTTGCCACGAAGAGTCCCTCTTCTATCTTATGTCTTATGAAGTGATATTTTCTGTCAATGTGTCGGGATCTGCCATGATCTCTTGGTTCCTTGGCTAAGGCAACCGCACTATTGCTGTCACAGAAAATCTCCATAGGCTCCTTAATAGCTGGTACAACTTCAAGGTCTCCGATGAAGTTCCTCAGCCATATCGCCTCCTTTGCCGCTTCACTCGCTGCTATGTACTCTGATTCACAAGTCGAATCAGCTACAGTCTCCTGTTTGGAACTCTTCCAAGTGATTGCCCCTCCATTTAGGGTAAAGACCCAGCCCGACTGAGAGTGGAAGTTATCCCTATCAGTCTGAAAACTAGCATCACTATACCCTACTACTCTCAAGTCATCACTCCCACCAAGGGTAAGGATCCAATCCTTAGTCCTCCGTAGGTACTTGAGAATATTCTTTACCGCAGTCCAATGAGCCTTGCCAGGGTTCCCCTGATATCTGCTGACCATGCTCAAAGCGAAGGCCACATCAGGACAGGTACAAGTCATAGCATACATGATCGAACCGACAGCGGAAGCATAAGGTAATCGACTCATCTCAACTATCTCATCTTCTGTACTCGGGCTCTGAGCCTTGCTCAGTTTGGCATTGCTTTAGATCGGTAATTCTCCTTTCTTGGAATTCTGCATGTTGAACCTTTTCAACACCTTATCCAAGTAGATACTCTGACTAAGTCCAATTAGTCTTTTACTCATTTCTCTTAATATCCTTATCCCTAGGATATAGGCAGCTTCTCCAAGGTCCTTCATAGCAAAGCACTTCCCAAGCCAGGACTTAACCTCCTGCAAGGTTGTGATGTCATTTCCTATGAGTAGTATGTCATCCACATACAGTACCAAAAAGCTAACTATACTCCCACTAGCTCTGACATACACGCATGACTCATCTTCACTTCTTGAGAAACCAAAGTCTTTGACCTTCTCATCGAAACAAAGATTCTAACTTCGAGATGCTTGTTTCAATCCATAAATGGATTTCTCAAGCTTGCACACTCTATTGGGGTACTCTGCACTGACAAAACACTCTGGCTGATTCATGTAAACATCCTCAGCCAACTTTCCGTTAAGGAAAGCGGTTTTGACATCCATTTGCCATATTTCATAATCATGAAATGCAGCAATGGCTAGCATAACCCTAATATACTTAATCTTTGCTACTGGTGAAAAGGTTTCATCATAATCAATACCCTGAGTCTGAGTAAAACCCTTCGCAACCAGTCGAGCCTTATAAGTGTGCACCTTCCCATCCATGTCGGTCTTCTTCTTGAAGATCCATTTGCACCCGACTGTCTTACGGCCTGGTACATTGTCAACCAAGTTCCAAACTTGATTGTCATACATGGACTGTATCTCGCTGTCCATAGCCTCCTTCCATTTAGCAGACTCTGGACCTGCCATGGCTTCCTTAACACTGTTAGGTTCATCCAGATTTACCAGTGTACTGTCACTGATAAATTTATCACCTTCCGTAGTAATATGAAATCCATAATAAACTCAGGTGTGTTCCTAACCCTTGTGGAACGCCTCGGAAGTATAGACTCGTCAGCTGGATCAACAGGAATTTCCTCCTCAGGTTGATTGCTAGTGTCTGAGGTTCCTTCACCAATTGAGTCTTGAATTTCTTCAAGGTCAATTTTCCTCCCACTATCTCCTTGGTTTATAAATTCTCTCTCTCGAAAGACCCCTCTCCTAGCCACAAAGACCACATTCTCACTGGGTCTGTAGAAGAGGTAACCAAAGGATTTTTGTGGGTAGCCGATGAAAATACACCTTTCACTTCGAGGTTCGAGCTTGTCATGAGTCTCGCGCCTCACGAAAGCCTCGCAACCCCAAATCTTGATATGGTCCAAATTGGGAACTTTCCCAGTCCACATTTCATGATCTGTTTTGGCAACCTTCTTTGTAGGGACTAGATTAAGGATGTGGGCGGCAGTCTCTAAGGCATACCCCCAAAAAGAGATTGGTAGCGAAGCTCGACTCATCATAGAGAGAACCATGTCCAACAAAGTTCGATTACGCCTCTCAGCTACACCATTCAACTGTGGTGTCCTGGGAGGTGTCAATTATGAGACAATCCCACACTCCTTAACATAGTCGAGGAACTCAGTACTAAGATACTCACCACCTCGATCGGATCGAAGCATCTTAATGTTCCTGCCCAATTGATTTTCTACTTCCTGTTTAAACTCTTTAAACCTTTCAAAAGTTTCTGACTTATGTTTGATTAAGTAGACATAACCATATCTACTAAAATCATCAATAAAAGTCACATAATAGCGATTAGCATCCCTTGTGGCGGTTTTGAATGGTCCACATACATCAGTATGTATAAGGTCCAACAAACCCTCACCCCTTGCACAAGTACCAGTGAAGGGTGATTTTGTCATTTTTCCAAGTAGACAAGACTCACAACTATCATCCGACTTGAGGTCGAACGACTCCAAGACTCCATCCTTTTGGAGCTGGCCTATGCGTTTGTTGCTTACATGTCCAAGACGACAATGCCACAAAGATGCTTTATCCAAGCTAGTAGAAGAATCAATACATAATACATTATTTCCTAAATTATCTACAACCGATACAGCTTCATACACACCATCACAAGGTAATGCTTTAAAATAAAGAACATTATTAAAGAAAGCATTAATACTACCAACTTCATTATCAAAAGAAAAGGTAAAACCTTGTTTGTACAAAGCATGAAAGGAAATAATATTCCTCGCCATTTCAGACGAGTACACACGTTTATTCAAATCTAACTTTAACCCACTATCTAGCAACAAAGTATAAACTCCAATCTTGGCAATAGGTGCAACCTTCTTGTTCCCCATGATTAAGTTTATCTTTCCGTGCTCCACATCCTCACTTCTTCTTAGGCCCTGCAAGTCACAACAGATGTGAATACCACAACCTGTATCAAGAACCCAAGAATTAGAATATGGTGAGTTATTAGACAATATAGTGTAAATACCTGCATGGGATGGTTTCACTTTCCCATCCTTGACATCCTGCAAGTACTTTGGGCAGTTTCGCTTCCAGTGCCCCTTATTTTGACAGTAGAAGCATTCAACATCCTTAGGGATGGCAGAAGGAGTGATAGAACCACCTTTGGTTCAAGATGAGGAGCCTTCAAGGGACTTTTCATTGGTACCCTTCGAAGGTTGCTTCCTCTTCTTCCCTTTGCCTTGCCCGATAGCCAAAACAGGGGTAGTAGTAGGAGTAGGAGTAGTAACCGACTTACTTTTAAGACCACTTTCGGCAATCTTCAGAAGTCCTTGAAGCTTACTAAGTGTGACTTCCTCCTTGTTCATGTGGTATGTCATACGAAATTGATCATAACACGAGGGCAAGGAGTACAAAATGATATCAATTGCCAACTCCTCAGGGAAGTTCACATTCAGTTTCATTAGACGGTCTACATACCTTTGCATTTTCTGCATGTGGCTCGTGATTGGTTCGCTATCCTTCATACGGGTAGTGATCATGGAGGAGATTATTTCATACCGCTCTTGACGAGCACTCTGATGGTACCTTTCCATCAGATCCTGATGCATCTCAAAAGGGTAATAATCCTCATAGGACTTTTGGAGTTCAGCTGTCATGGTGGCCATCATGATGCATGCCACCTTGGTGGCATCTCTTTCATGTGCCTGATACTCAGCGACCTCCTCAGGAGTAGCAGTGGACTCATCAAGCTCCTTTAGCTCCTTATCGAGGACATATTCCTTGTCCTCGTAACGAGTGACCATCCTGATGTTCCGGATCCAATCCATGAAGTTGGAAGCATCAAAGATGACCCTCCCACAAAGGTTCATGAGGGAAAAGGAGCCAGTAGGGTTAGAGCCCGAAGCATTGTTGTTGGAAGACATCTGAAAAGAAGAAAACAAGTTTAGATTAGATATATCGAATCCTTAATAATACACCCAAATGTAATATTAAGGCTAGGATCCAACACAATATATTATAACTTAGAAGAGGGATGCCGTAATCTAAGCTATAACATATTTCAAGGTAGGTGAATGACGATTCACCAATTTCCACCATGAAAACGAAATGAATTATTAGGTTTAATTGGTTTTGAAACTCCTAGATTCTTTTGAGATTCATTGAACTTTTCAATGGCATGTTTCAATCTCGATTGTGCCCTTCAAGTTTTGTGATTGGGATGCCGAGGATCACAAAACAAGGTGTGAATAACCATGCAAATCCACTTGGTACCCTTAATATTATCACCTAATCAATGTGCCGGTTAACCACACACGCTCCACCGATCTATGATAAACATTAAGTCACCCTTCGTGATCCTTACTAGTCCAAGTTAGTGTGCCTGTTAACCACACACGCTCCACCAACGACTTGGTAAGGTACAAAGTGTGAATTTCATGGGTTAGCACCATATTCACATTTTCCTAAAGTAACTAAGATTGGGAATTTATTAAAGGTTTAGTTACTTTATAATATTCATTATACTTTTAATGAGAATTTAAAGTCATTGTCCTACCCGTTCGGCTAACGACCCTCCACCGATCAAGGAAGCGGTGGGTGAGAATGGACACCCATTAAGTTGCCATTTTATAGGCAACAACCTTATACCCCCCTTATAGACCGGCTTTGTGAATGAGGCCTACTAACGGTAAAACGACTTAATCTTATACATATATATAATAATTAACCATTAATGTTATAAATAATATAAGGGTTGAATTTTAACTTTTAAAACTCTAAGGGTTTGGAATTAAAGTATATTAAAGTGTGTGTCACTTTACAAATTCTAAAACTTGAGGACAAGTTTTGAAACTATTCAAAACTTTTCATTTCATAACTTATGAATTAAAGGTTCATAAAATGAAGACTCTTCATTTTCATGTAACTTATGTGTTTTAAGTGTGCATAAATGAAAGTGACCTTTGGAAAGTGACCAAAACAGTTTAGGGTAATGTTTCTAGTCCATTTCCAGCAGCAAAACTCAAAAATCTGCATTCTGAGGCTTCTACTCGTCGAGTGCACAAACCTACTCGACGAGTAGGATGAATTTACTCATGGACTCGGCGAGTCCCCCCATGGACTCGGCGAGTTCATGCTGCAGAATGCAGAAAACTTGAGTTTTTCAACAAGTTTGCAACAAGTATCAAACAAACAAGCCTAGGCTCTGATACCACTGTTGGGTTTTGAGCAAACTAACACTCCTAAGGTGTTCATGCAACCCTAGAAACCTTGGATCTATGTTTGTCTAAAATACATGCAAAATAATTTTCCAAGGTTCATAACCTATCTAGCATACATGGGGTACTTTTAAACATAAAAGATACTAGAAGAATTACATACCTTTGTTAGTGAGTTGATTCCTTGGGAGTTTGAGAGCCAAGCACCAATAATGTGAATGCCTCAAATGGAAATCACAAATCACCACAAATTTCGAAAAACTTATGAGAGAGCACTCTAATACTCTAGAAATCGGCCACACCTTATGCACACACACATAGTGTCTTTTCAAGCACTATAAGCCTCTTTATATAGTGTAGATGATTAGGGTTATGAACCATGCAAACCCTAATAACCCATGTCTTTTCCTATTCCAAGGATCCATGGGTTAAAAGCTCCATGGATCATCCATGGACTCCCATTCAAGCTTAGCCCATTTCCTTATGAGTGTTAGCCCACACTATATAAGTATAATAGCCCATTATTTAATTAGTCACCTTATGATCATTAAATTAATTCATAATTAATTTAAGATCAATACTAATTAAATAATACAATTTCATATTAATATATTATAACTTATAATATATTAGTAGGCCGCAAATATACTCTTCTCATAATGTTATCCATATAAATAGTTCGGGTGAAGTGCAACCCAAATGGACCATGCCGGGTCGGGTCAAGTATATACCAAATAAGTTATGGACTTAGACACCTTATCTAACACTGGCTCCATCGGAAATGCAAGAACTATCCAGTCAACTCCAAGAACTTCTTGACAAAGGCTTTATCCAATCAAGCTTATCTCCATGAGGATCCCTGGTATTGTTGTCAAATAGAAGGATGGATCATTCAGGATGTGCATCGACTATCGAGAGTGGAGAAAACTCACCATCAAGAACCGATATCCACTCCTGAGGATCGATGGCATGTTCGACCAACTACAAGGATCTGGCTACTACTAAAATTTCGATCTAAGATATGGCTATCATCAGCTCAGAATCCAAGAAGCAGACATTCCAAAGACAACATTCAGGAATCGGTCCAGTCACTACGAGTTTCTGGTTATGCCATTTCGACTGACCAACGCACCAACCGTATTCATGGATGTTATGAACCGGGTGTGAAAACCTTACTTGAATGAGTTCATGATAGTTTTCATCGATGAAATACTGATATATTCACGAACCAAGGAAGAACATGGCCAACACTTGCGTTTAATTATGGAACTGTTAAGAAAAGAGAAACTTTATGCAAAGTTTTCTGAATGTGATGTGGTCAGTGGTAAAGGGATTCATGTCAATCCCACAAAGATCAAAGCGCTTGAGGATTGGAAAGCACTAACGACGCCAACCAAAGTATGCCAATTCATAGGGCTTACAAGCCATTACAGGAGATTCATCGAGAACTTTTCCAAAATAACCAAGCCTCTCACCGCACTAACCCATAATGACAAAAAGTTCGATTAGGGAGACAACCAAGAGTCTGCTTTCTAGAAATTGAAATAGTTGTTGTGCAGTGCACCAATTTTGTCTCTCCCAAAAGGAACATAAGACTTTGTCGTATTCTGCGAAGCCTCACACCAAGGGTTAGGATGCATACTGATGTAAAGGAATAAAGTCATTACATATGCATCCAAACAACTCAAGCCAAAAATGACCAACTACACTACTCATGACTTAGAGTTAGGAGCTGTAGTGTTTGCCTTAAAGATTAGGAGACACTACCTCTATGAAACGAAGTGTGTAGTGTTCATTGACCATAAAAGCCTCCAACACATCTTCAGCCAGAAGGAACTCAACATGAGATAATAAAGGTGTGTCGAATTGCTAAATGATTACGAATGCGAAATTCGTTATCATCCTAGTAAAGCAAATGTCGTAATAGACGCTTTAACCTGGAAAGAGCAAGAAAAGCCTCTTCGTGTAAAGGCTCTAACCCTAACCATCCACTCGAACCTCACCACCCAAATTTGTGATGCTCAGCTAGAATCACTTAAACCCGAGAATATCGTAGAAGAAAACCTGCGAGGTATGAAAAAACAGTTTGACCTCTAGGAAGAAGGAACACGATATCTCATGAACCGAATTTGGACCTAAAGTTTGGTGAAGTTAGGAGTCTATTCTTAAATAAAGCTCATAAATCAAGATATTTGGTACATCCCGGATCAGATAAGATGTATGTCGATCTCAAGAAGCTTTATTGGTGGCCTCACATGAAGGCAGAGATCGCCACCTAGGTTAGTAAATGCTCGACCTGCTCCAAGATCAAAGTAGAGTACCAAAAGCCGTTTGGTCTACTACGGAAACCATTAATCTTAGAATGGATGTGGGAAAAAATAACCATGGATTTTATAATGAAGTTGCCAAGAACTTCAAGCAATATGACACCATTTGGGTAATGGCTGACCGTTTAAAAAAGTCTGCCCACTTCCTAGCCATCAAAGAAACTGACAAGATGGAGAAACTCACCAGGACATACCTTATGGAAATTGTCAGACTACACAGTTTTCAAACATCTAATATCTCAGACCGAGATAGCAGATTCACTTCCATATTTCGACAATCATTGCAAAGGTTCCTAGGAACCAAACTCGACGTGAGTACTGCATACCATCCACAGACAGATGACCAGAGCAAAAGAAAGATACAAGCTTTGGAAGACATGCTTTGCGCTTGTGTGATAGACTTCAGTAATTCATGGGATACTGACTCACCACTAGTTAATGCGTCTGAAAAACTGAAATTTCGTACTAAGCAGTTGTGAGCAAAACAAACACTCTAGTCTCGTAGTACATGTTTCCTTGTTTCCAAAAATATAAAGAACGTTCAAAACGGAGTTCGTATGCAAAAGATATACGACCGTTTTAAGAATCCCAACCAGTATAATACTGATTTTCTTAAAAGTGCTAAAAATCGTTTCTATCCGTTGAGGGACTTGCACACCTCAGATGGAAATTTCGAGAACGTTTTTCGACTCGGGTCATAGTCTATTATTTAATTTGATACTTGAAATATTTTTAGTAAAAATATTTATAGAAGTCTAAAAATCAGACGTTTTGAATAAGTTATTCGTTAAACCTAAAACTATTGATTTCGACATGAATTCTATTATTAGTAATGTGTTCCGGAAATGATGTAAATGTCCAATACGATTATATGTATATTAGTAATTAGTTTCATGTAACCTTAGTAATGTATGTGTCAAATAAACTTAGTTCGAACATAATGGATATGTGATAATGAATCGTTACATTTCTATAACCATATAAATACATTTCTATAACCATATAAATACACAAATTTATTATATATAAACCAAGTGCGATTGCTAAAGTTTAAATAAAACAAATTTGATAAAAATTGAGTCATTATTTATAGAAAGCTAAAATCCTAGTCACATGGGTCCATTTAACCCATAAAATGATATACATATATTACATGTATATGCATTGGTATCAAATGACAAAACTAGACCATGCATACCTTAGTGTACAAAAAACTCAATAATACATCAATACATACATAAATACATACCAAATCAGAAACAAATACATTGCTTAAATCTCTACCTAAAATACATGAATCATTAAACCAAAACAATGTTTACAAAATTAACTCAAGGTACACTAAATTGACAACCAAAAACCATGACTTTACTTTAACATTTCATCACACCCAATTTTACACACAAAGTAAACATTTTTATACAAAACCATACACAAAAAAAATCCAACATCCAACACTTCATGTAAACTCTTACACTCCTAGTTTCCTTCTTCTTTCCCTGCAATCAAATAAGCAATACATCAACACCCATCTGAAACATGATGAATCGGTCATGCTATTATCCTCCTATCTGATTTGATTCAGCCAAGAACACATACCACAAGTTGGATTTTACCTGTGAAAGTCAAGAAGAGGCAGCCCCGTTTTCTTCTTCCTATCGATTGCAAGCAGCAAGAAAATCTCATCGCCATCGTTCTTCTTCATTCTTTCCTGTAAAAAATCAAACCCAAACACCCACTTAGGTTCTATCGATTTCTGTCCAAAAAAAAAAAAACGAAAAAAAAAAGAAGGCATACTGATTGAGCAGCCCTCGTTGCACCCACCGAGACCACCAGTAGCACCGCTGCTTCTGTTCTCCTTTTCCTTCTCTTCGCAACCTCTTAGCCACACCAAACCATCGATCCAAAAACCACTGCATCGCTTTCCCTTTCGCCCCTCGCTATGGGACAGAAAGAGCGCAGCCTCGCTGCCCTTCCCTCCGTCACTTCGGCCCCGTCGACCCCCAGAGACGCTCCCTTCGCGATCAATCGACCAAAACATCTGGAATAGCCGCCTGCTAGCTTCTTCTTCCTTCGGTCTTCTTCGTGACATGCGACGAATAAGGAACCGGATGCAGAGCCGCCACCCTCGTGTTCCCTTCTTCTGAATTCGTTCCCGTATTTCTTCTTCTTTGCGGAGGCATTCGTATTGTCTTGCCTCCGATCCGTTCTATTCCTTTGCCCGATCAAAGAATGGCAACGGGCACAAAATCCCTAATTTCTTTTAAGTTGGGGCCATTAAACAAAAACAGTTCCTCCATGAGATTTCTTTTTTATAAAAGACCTAAAATCATTTTGTATTTATAAAATGGACAAAATTTACCCTCATTTGACAAAACTTTATGAAATCAGTCCCAACCCCCAAACATTGAACCCCTTTAATCAAAATAGCCCCTCCTATGGTTATTTTTAGCAAAATAAATCCTAATATTCAAACTTTGACTTAAATTAAGAATTTCAGCCCCTTCTATGGAGATTTCTTAACAAAATCAATCAAATCCTCAAACATTAATTCAATTTAAACCATTTCTGTCCCTCCCTTAATTTATTTTAACCAAATCAGTCCTACTTTGGTTAATTAAATTACCAAACAACCCCTATAGTGTAAATTTATTACAAAATGGTCCCGGAAGTGTTTTAAAGTTCAAGAATCATTGCTTTGCGGTTTCTCATGTCAAGCTTCCCAAAAATAAACGAACTCCAAACAACTCAAACTCACGCTTCATGGGTGAGTGCTTACGACCCCTTTTTAATATTTCTAATTATTTCGGAGGGGGGGGGGGGAATACATGTGCCTATATACAATAAATCTAGCTTATAAAAATGTTATTTAACAATTTAACATATTGTTACAAATAAACTAATATAAACTTATCGTATATATATTATGGTTATTTTATCCTGAAATAACTAGTTCACACAAAAAAATGCTACATTATACAAAAATATATGATTTATTTGACATTGTATGTCATAAAACGCCTATCATAAAAGTTTGTAGTATTTGAATGATTCAAGCTATTACTATGCATGTATATTGCATGTATATTTATATGCTTAAATACATAAAGTTTATGCATGTACATATGCTCATTACTTTGGAATGTACCTCTTTATAAAAGCGAGTACATTACACTTTTGCATACGTACCAAGCATACTCGGCTTTTATAAACTTTATACAATGAAATTCATTATGCCTAGTGACTTAACCACAATTAAGTTAGGGTTGATATCTATTCACACACTTTAGTGAAGGAATTTTTAGTGAGACTATATTCATTAGCTGAGTCTAATCACTTAACATACCCATACCAATATAACAGTTAATCTTCGGAGTGAGATACATATGTATAGATTTATACGCGGTTGACATCCCCACCTGCGGCTGCTAGCTACAACCTCGACCAATAAATCGAAATGGGTGATAAGTGTCTACAATTGTTACTATAATGTCTAATGAAGCGTTATATGGGGGTACATTCATTCACATAGCTCGGTTATTCGACTCACTATAAACATTAACTGGAATCTCTCTCTCTATCTCTCTGTCTTTCTCAATACAAACCATGGGCTTGGTTGCTTTCAAAACTATTTTAAGTATGAAATTACATATGTAACAGTACAGTTTAGTTTTTAAGTATATTCAAGGCTTCTTACAAACACAGTTTTAAGTATGGATTACTATACAAAGATACATTTTGGCTTTCAAAGATTTCTTACAAACCCAATTTTAAGTATGAATTTACTTACACAAAGATACATTTTAACTTTCAAAGATTCCTTACAAACATAGTTTTAAGTATGGATTTACTTATACAAAGATACATCTTGGCTTTCAAAGACTCGTTGCAAACACAATTTAACTATTGTTATGCATACAAAGAAAATACTTTTTAAAAGTATTATTGTTGCTATCAGAAAACCTGTAACTCTCACCAACCTTGTGTTGACACTCAAAATTACATGTATTCTCAGGAAATCACTAAAACAAACATTCAAGACAGATTAGATTACATGTGATGTAGTTAATAGTTGGTGTATTATCTGCCTATCTGTTAAGGCAATTCATGTACTATTTTTATCAGTAAAAACCTTGTATTGAAATATAAATATGGAACACGGATGTTATTTTGTTTATTGTTGTACTTGTGCTATATATTCAGTTTACATGTGATCCATGAACTTAGTCACAGCGCCCGGTGTGTTCAACAGCCTCGACCGGGGGTGTAACATGTATGAATGTGAGTCCGAATAGGTAGACCACTAGGCTTCGATTGGGCTAGCAGTGCTGCACTTGCTTCTTCTAAATATGATAAAGATAGATTAGTATCGTTATTCATAGGGACATCTCCATTGAACGGAAAAATTGTCTCATCAAACTTAGCATGTCGAGTAATGTAGATCTTGGAAGTAGCCATATCAAGACACCGGTAACCTTTGTATTGGTTGGTATAACCAATAAAAATATAAGGAATGCTACATGGAGCAAGTTTATTAGCTGAATAGTTCCATAAATAAGGGAAGACCCTACATCCAACGGTACGAAACACGTGAAAATTTGGCTGAGTGTGGAAGAGAAGCTCGAATGGTGACTTGTTGTCTAGCGCGTATGATGGTAGTCGATTAATAATGTATACGCCAGAACTAAAAGCATCAAACCATAAGGATGTCAATGCAACTACATTAAATAACATGGCCAACCCATTTTTGGTGATATGATGATTTTTACGCTCAACATACGTATTTTCTTCGGGTGTATAAGCACTTGAAATACGATGATGAGTACCATTTTCAGCAAATACAATTTTAACTTTGTTGTTTAAGAAGTCAGTGCTTTCATCACTTTGGAAAACCTTAACCTTGCACGAAAATTGAGTTTCAACAAATGGCAAAAAAAAAGTTTTAAGAATTGTTGCAAAATCAGATTTGTTCCTCAAAGGGTAGAACCAAGTAAAACAGGAGAAATCATCAATAAAAATAACATAATACATATAACCATCGGTAGATAAAACTGGTGCTGACCCCATAAATCATAATGAATTATATCCAACACATGCAAAGATTGTTTTTCATTAAAAAAAATGGAAGCTTGTGGTTTTTAGAAATCTCACAAGATAAGAAAATACCAGGTTTAGGTAAAAGAGAAGTAACAAACAAATGACCATGTTTATGTAATAAAGATATAGTGGAAAAAGAAACATGTCATATCCGGCTATGCCAAAGCTGATAAGATGCCTTCAACCTATTTGAGTTTAGTTAAGCAATCAATGCTTTATGACCATAATCAAGCACATAGAGTCCATTTTCAACCTTTCCCTTTGCTAGCACTTCCTTGGTGAGTCGTTTTGAATGGCAAATTTTGTTGGATTAGTGTCTAAGCCCGTAACCATATTTGGTAAGTACTTGACCCGGTTGTGCATGGTCCTTTTGGGTTGCCTTCACCAAAGCAACTTGACTGGAGAAATAAATAGAGAGAGAGGTTGTTATGATCTATTAATATATTATAAGAATAATATATTAAAGGTAGAATCATATTTGTTTAATTAATATTGGTCAATAATTAATTAGGAATTAATTTTGTGATCAAGTGTAATTAATTAAACTAGAGGGACTGAATTGTAATTATGTGATAGTTGCAAAATAGGGCAATGGTTATCCTAGTTATAGGATGGACGAATTCAAGGGATAAGATATCCTTGAAATCGTCCAAAGGTCCAAGAGATAAGGGTTATCAAGGCTTATCTTATGATTGCTTGATGGGCAAGCAACTAGATAAGGATAAGGACTGAAACCCTAATCTTAACCCTATATAAAGACTCCTAAGGCCTTAAGAATTTGACCACTTGCTTCTAAGAGATCCCAAGGCCGATTTCTACCTCTCCCCTTCTCTCTCTATAGCCTCTCCAATTGCTTGTGGTGTTTGTGAGCCATTAGAGGCACTACACTTGTGGTGCTTGCTTTCAAGACTTAGGGTTTGAAGATTTAAGTTGTTATTGCAATATAACAACAAGAGGTATGTGATCTAACCATATATATGAATTTCGAAAATAGCAAGCTACATTAGGGTTTTATTCATGTGTTCATAATGTTGTCTATCTAATAGTGAAAACATAGATCAGAAACTAGGGTTGCATGCACACATAGGATTATATGTCTAAAACCCATCAGTGGTATCAGAGCCTTTGGTTAACTTGTTTTCAATTAGTATTATACAATTGTATGAACTTGACAAATTAGGGTTTATAGCCAATAAACCCTAGGAGGCATGAAATTTCGAGATTAGGGTTTCCTAACCCTAATTTGCGAAAATTGTGAAAAGTTTTTTTTGAATCCTTTCCATTAATCCAAGATTTCGAAATCTAGGGTTTGTAAACCCTAAGATTTCGAGATTAGCCTCCTTCCCAAGATAAGATCCTAAATTTTAGGGATTTGGATAATCCCATATCTTGTAATTATCTTTTAATGGTTAAATATGGTAAATCAAAGATTTGGAATTATCCCATCCCCTTATTTTCGAAATTTAGAGGGATTAAAGGGATTAGGATAAGTTAATTGTTTAAATGGTAATTATCCTTATGATTTAGATAATCCCTTATGATTTGATAATTAAATTAATAGTTTAATTTAAGATAATTATTAAATCAATAGTTTTAATATTTAAAATTTTAATTTAAATGGTATTAAATTCGAAAATTTTAAATTGAAGATTAAAACCCTAGTATTTTGAAATGTTTAAAATACACCCTATACTATTATTACAAGCTTAATAAATATATATGTATAATTAAAAGGCTAGTCTTACCGTTAGTAGGCCTCATTCACGAAGCCGGTCTATAAGGTGGGTATAAGGTTGCTGCCTATAAAATGGCGCTTAATGGGTGTACACTCACACCCACCGCTTGCTTGACTGGTGGAGGGTCGTTAGCCGAACGGGTAGGATAGGGCAATCCTCTCTTCATTAATAAGTATAATAAATCTATACAAAGTAACTAAACATTTTTTTAAATTCCCAATCCTAGTTACTTTGGGCAAAAGTGAAATTAATGCAATCCCATGAAATTACACTTTGCACCCTTGCTAAGAAGTTAGTGGAGCGTGTGTGGTTTACCGGCACACTAATTGGTTCTAAGCAAAGGTGGCAAAGGGTGATTCATTGTTTATCATAGTTCGATGGAGCGTGTGTGGTTTACCGGCACTTCGAATAGGTGATTGTAACAATGAAGGCACCATGTATATTTGCATGGTTATTCACACCCACTTTGTGATCCTCGGCATCCCAATCACAAACGAGAGGGGCATATCGAGATTTAAACATGCCATTGAAAAGTTCAATGTATCTCCAAGAAAATCTAGGAATTCTCAATACATTTAAAACTTAAGCTTATATATTTTTTTTATGGTGAAGAATTAGTGAATCGTCATTCACTTACCTCCAAATTATTTGCGTGTTGGATTACGGCATCCCTTTTCTAATATGTAAATAATGTTGTTGGGTCCTAGCCCTAATTTTCCATTTTGGGTGTTTAATTAGGGACTCAATTCTAATCAAACTTTGTCTTTTTCTATTTGTAGATGTCTAACGCAAACAACGCTACTGCTAGCTCATTCACGTTGATGAGCCTTTATCAAAAAGTGACTTTCGATGGTTCGAACTTTAGCGAATGGATAAGATACATTCGCACCATCGCGTGTTACGAGGACAAAGAGTATGTCCTCGACGAGAAGCTCGAGAAGATCAATCCAGAAATCACTACTCCCGAAGAAATGGTTGTCTTTGAGACCCACGAACGTGATGCAACGAAAGTCCATTGCATCATGATAGCCACAATGAACTCCGAATTCCAAAAGTCCTATGAGGACATGTATCCTTATGAGATGCATATAGACTTGATGGAGAGATATCACCAAAGCGCGAGGCAAGAGCGCTATGAGATCATAACGAATATGATCACTGCTAAAATGGGAAGTGGAGAGTCTCTTACCGTGCACTTGCAAAAGATGCAAAGATATGTTGATCGTCTTTGCAAGTTAAATGTTAACTTTGGGGAGGATCTGGCTATCGCCATTATTCTTCACTCCTTGCCATCATGCTACAACCAATTTAGGATGACCTATCACATGAACAAGGAAGAGGTCACCCTAAGCAAACTCCAAGGACTCCTAAGGACTGCTGAGAGCAACCTAAAGGACAAGTCTGTTGCACCAACTCCTAATCCATCCGCTGCTCCTGTTTTGGCTGTAGGGCAGGGAAGGGGCAAGAAGAGGAAGGCTCCGTCAAAGAGCCACCACAAGGGAAAGTCCCAAGATGGTTCCTCTTCTAGTGGGACCAAGGTGGATCCTGCTAAGCCCAACCCTAACCCAAAGGAGGCAGAGTGCCATCATTGCCACAAAATAGGGCATTGGAAGAGAAGCTGCCCGAAATATTTGCAAGCCATCAAGGATGGAAAGATCAAGCCATCTTATGCAGGTATATACACAATTAAATCTAATGATTCATCTCATGCTATTTCTTGGGTTCTTGATACAGGGTGTGGTTACCACATTTGTTCTGATTTGCAGGGACTAGGAAGAAATAGGGATGTGGAGCTTGGAAGAATAAATCTAATCATGGGGAACAGAAGATCGTCGCCTGTTACCAAGATTGGAGTGTATTCTTTAGTGCTTAGTAATGGATTAAATTTAGATTTAAATAATTGTTGCTACTCGCCAGATATGGCAAGAACATTATTTCTTTTCATGGTTTATTTAGACAAGGATTTAGATATTCGTTTAATAATGAGAATGGTTCGATTTATGCTTATCTAAATGGTGTTTTATATTTTGAAGCAATGCCTTGTAATGGAATTTATGAAACTGTTATGGTTGTAGATAACCTAGGAAATGATGTGTTGTGTATGGATTCTTCCAATAGTATGGATAAAGCATCTTTGTGGCATTGTCGTCTTGGACATGTCAACAAGAAGCGCATAGCCCAACTCCAAAAGGATGGAGTGTTGGAGTCATTCGACCTTAGGGAAGATGACACGTGCGAGTCTTGTTTACTTGGAAAGATGACCAAGTCACCCTTCACTGGCACTTGTGAGAGGGGTGAGGGTTTATTGGATCTCATACACACTGATGTGTGTGGGCCCTTTAGATCCACCACAAAGGATGGGAACCGCTTCTACGTGACTTTCACCGATGATTACAGTAGACATGGGTATATTTACTTAATTAAGCACAAGTCAGAAACGTTTGAAAAGTTCAAAGAGTTCAAACATGAAGTGGAGAATCAATTGGGCAGGAAAATCAAGATGCTTCGATCCGATCGAGGAGGAGAGTACCTAAGTCTTGAATTCCACGACTATCTCAAGGAATGCAGAATACTTTCGCAATTGACGCCACTTAGGACACCGCAGTTGAATGGTGTGGCAGAAAGGCGTAATCAAACCTTGTTAGATATGGTCCGTTCAATGATGAGTCATGCTTCACTACCTATCTCATTATGGGGGTATGCCTTAGAGACTGCCGCCCATATCCTTAACCGAGTCCCTACAAAGAAGGTTGCCAAAACACCTCACGAGATGTGGACAGGGAAGGCTCCCTCGTTGGCACATATCAAGGTTTGGGGCTGTGAAGTTTTCGTAAGACGAGAGACTCATGACAAGCTCGAACCTCGTAGTGAGCGATGTATTTTCATTGGCTACCCGCAGAGATCCTTTGGATATCTCTTCTATAGACCGAGTGACAATGTTGTCTTCGTTGCGAGGAGAGGGGTTTTCCGAGAGCGAGAACTCATAAGCCAAGGAGACAGTGGGAGGCAAATTGATCTTGAAGAGATTCAAGAATCGAGCGATGAAGGAACCTCTACCGCTGGCACTCAACCCGAGGAGGAAACTCCGGTTGAACCAATTGACGAGTCCTTACCTCTTAGACGTTCCGAAAGAGTTAGAGTTCAACCCCAGTTTTATGGTTTTCATATTACTACCGAAGGGGACACGTATATTAGTGATGGTACACAAATAAATCTAGATGAACCTAATAGCTATAAGGAAGCCATGGCAGGCCCAGAGTCTGCAAAATGGAAAGAGGCGATGGACAGCGAGATTCAGTCCATGTATGACAACCAAGTTTGGAATTTGGTTGACAATGTGCCCGGACGTAAGACGGTTGGGTGCAAATGGATCTTCAAGAAGAAGACCGACGTGGACGGGAATGTGCACACGTATAAGGCACGACTGGTGGCGAAAGGGCTTTACTCAAACTCCCGGAGTTGACTACGATGAGTCCTTCTCACCAGTTGCGAAAATAAAGTCTATTAGGTTGATGCTAGCCATTGCTGCATTTCATGATTATGAGATATGGCAAATGGATGTCAAGACCGCTTTCCTTAATGGGAAGTTGGCTGAGGATGTTTACATGGCTCAGCCAGAGGGTTTTGTCGATCCGAAGCATCCCAATAGAGTGTTCAAGCTTGAGAAGTCCATTTATGGACTTAAGCAAGCATCTCGCAGATGGAATCTTTGCTTTGATGAGAAAGTCAAAGAGTTTGGATTTGTACGAAGCGAAGATGAATCATGTGTATATGTCAAGGCCAGTGGGAGTATAGTTAGCTTCCTCGTTTTGTATGTTGACGACATACTACTCATAGGAAACGACATCCCGACTCTACAGGAAGTTAAGTCCTGGCTCGGGAAGTGCTTCGCTATGAAGGACCTCGTAGAGGCTTCCTATATTTTGGGAATAAGGATAGTGAGAGAATGAAGTAAGAGACTAATATGACTTTGTCAGAATACTTATTTGGATAAGGTACTAAAACGTTTTAGTATGGAAAACTCGAAGAAGGGAGAACTACCGATACAGAGTAATGCCAAGTTGAGTAAGACTCAAAGTCCGAGTACCGAAGCCGAGATAGCAGAGATGAGCCGAGTACCTTACGCTTCCGCAGTTGGCTCGATCATGTATGCTATGACTTGTACTCGCCCTGATGTGGCCTTTGCTTTGAGCATGGTCAGTAGATATCAAGGGAACCCGGGCAAAGCTCATTGGATTGCGGTCAAGAATATACTTAAGTACCTTCGGAGGACCAAGGAATGGTTCTTAGTCCTCGGAGGGAGTGATGACTTAAAGGTGCGAGGGTATAGTGACGCCAACTTCCAGACCGACAGAGACAACTACCGTTTGCAGTTGGGCTGGGTCTTTACCCTTAATGGAGGAGCAGTGACTTGGAAAAGTTCCAAACAAGAAACCGTGGCTGATTTAACGTGCGAATCAGAGTACATTGCAGCGAGCGAAGCGTCAAAGGAGGCGATATGATTGAAGAACTTCATTGGTGACCTTGGAGTTGTGCCTACCATAAAGGAGCCTATGGAAATTTTCTGTGATAATGAAGGAGCGGTTGCCTTGACCAAGGAACCGAGGGATCATGGTAGATCTCGGCATATCGACAGAAAGTATCATTTTATTAGACATCGAGTAGAAGAAGGACAACTCGTAGTTAAAAGGATATCATCAGAAGATAACCCAGCAGATCCTCTTACGAAGGGACTGAGTAGGGTTAAGCACTTGCAGCATGCTAGGAGCATTGGGCTGAAGGATGATATTAGTTTAGATTAGATAGTTTTAGAAACATGTAATAGATAAATGTAATTGACGTTTGATGATTAAATAAAGGAGTATTATTTATGAGTAAAGTTACTGTCTTATGTTAATTGTTTAACTATTGTTTCACTTTGCATGTTTTGACTTCCAGAATAATTGAGTTTATTAGGAATAATCGAATTATTCAAACAGTCCACAATCGTTCATATGTTGGAAGTAGGTATGAATGAAGATTGTCATGAATTGGTGTGTAGATTGTCTAAATGGTATTAGACATAGCAAAGGTTTGCTACAACGTTCATGAGTGCTTATGAACAAGTTTTGAGCATTGGAATAAACCCGCGCTTGCTGGAATCACTTTATGGAATGTGACAAAAGTGGTCGCAAGACGATAATATCATATGGTCTTAAAACCAAGATATATGGTTTATTGTTTACTAATTGGTTGTACATTGATAATGCGAAATCGCATCAGTAAATTGATGTCATAAAACGCATTGTTGTGTGTGATTGATTAGTAAATAGTAAATGCATATAAGTCGAAGTTTATCTGTTACTTCTATCCTAAGAGGGTAAAAGCGATATCACGGCCGCTCGATGATTTGATTTGACTTATGTACCGGGCCCGGTCAGGACTGAATTGATGTGTTCAATTAAGTTCTATGTCAAATGAATCTGACATCGAGAAACCTTCTGCTCGACAATTAGTTCCATAAAATTGTCCGCACAATATCAAAACAGAGGACTGTACGATCCCTTATCTAAAGGACATGTTACTGATAAGATCAGAGTTCGACAGCGTCTTTGAGAGCTACAATTGCTAATCGAGTTGTACGTTGCATTTGTGGTTACTAGACTTATCCAAGTGGGAGACTGTTGGATTAGTGTCTAAGCCCGTAACCATATTTGGTAAGTACTTGACCCGGTTGTGCATGGTCCTTTTTGGTTGCCTTCACCAAAGCAACTTGACTGGAGAAATAAATAGAGAGAGAGAGAGGTTGTTATGATCTATTAATATATTATAAGAATAATATATTAAAGGTAGAATCATATTTGTTTAATTAATATTGGTCAATAATTAATTAGGAATTAATTTTGTGATCAAGTGTAATTAATTAAACTAGAGGGACTGAATTGTAATTATGTGATAGTTGCAAAATAGGGCAATGGTTATCCTAGTTATAGGATGGACGAATTCAAGGGATAAGATATCCTTGAAATCGTCCAAAGGTCCAAGAGATAAGGGTTATCAAGGCTTATCTTATGATTGCTTGATGGGCAAGCAACTAGATAAGGATAAGGACTGAAACCCTAATCTTAACCCTATATAAAGACCCCGAAGGCCTTAAGAATTCGACCACTTGCTTCTAAGAGATCCCAAGGCCGATTTCTACCTCTCCCCTTCTCTCTCTATAGCCTCTCCAATTGCTTGTGGTGTTTGTGAGCCATTAGAGGCACTACACTTGTGGTGCTTGCTTTCAAGACTTAGGGTTTGAAGATTTAAGCTGTTATTGCAATATAACAACAAGAGGTATGTGATCTAACCATATATATGAATTTCGAAAATAGCAAGCTACATTAGGGTTTTATTCATGTGTTCATAATGTTGTCTATCTAATAGTGAAAACATAGATAAAAAACTAGGGTTGCATGCACACATAGGATTGTATGTCTAAAACCCATCAAATTTTTTATTAGAGAATCACACATCAACAGGATAACCAGATGTTAATTTACTTATAAAAATCAGATTCTTGGTATGTTTTGGAACTACAAGAGCATCTGCGAGATTAATATCTTTTGTAAGATATGCATTACCAATTAGTAATATATTAAGAATATTGCTGTTTCCAAATGCGACATGTTCATTCCCATGGTATGGAGTGGAAGCGGTAAGATTAGAAGCTGATGGTGTCATATGTACAGAAGCACCATAATCAACATACCAATAAGAAGAGTTGTCACGAACATCACACTTAACAATGAAATCATGGGCTAAGTTGGAATCAATTGGAGGGCTATGAGTTGCAAAAGTAGAATGATATGAGCATTGACAGACATAATGTTCGTCTTTTCGGCACAACTGGAAATGGGGAGAGCGACGACCACACCCTCGTCCACTAGAGCGACCGCCACGATTGCCACAAGAGAAAGATCCATGGGTGGAGCTGCTAGGAGACTGAGTTTGCTGAGAATTAAAATCAATCAGTAGTGTAGTATTACCATGGACAGAACAAAGAAACAATTCGTGTCCTTTAGCCCTATGTGCTGTTGAAAATGTCTCAAAAGAAGGATCGAGACCATATAGGAACCAGTGGGATTTATCAGACTCTTCCACCGGTTATCCAATCGATGCAGGCTGATCATAAAGTAATTTAAACTTCTTACCTTAATCAGAGATGGAAGATGAACCTTTTTGAAGTTGCCTTAAGGAATCTTTGAGGTTTTGCATACTTTTAACCGAGTCATGGTTGTAGGTCAACTCAAGTGTAGTCCATACTTCTCGAGCACTCGAGAGGCCTAAGATTTCTGCCATAGCCTCTTCAGTGAGAGAGTCTTAAAGAATTAGAAGTGCTTGTTGATAAGCTTCATCCGAAACTATTACCAGGGGATTACGAGATTGCTTCTCTTCAATGAGAATCATCTCAGATGGATGAAGAGAAGTACCAGTAACATGAGTGAACATGGTTTGATATTTAAGAAGAGGAACAATTTGGTTTTTCCACAAAAGATAGTTTGGTGAAGAGACCTTAATAGCAAGCATGTGCAAGATACTACTGAGGGAGAGGGTACCATCGTTGGAGGTACTGCCATTAGCCATTGAGATCGAAAAGAGAAGAAAAGAAAAAAAATAGGGACGGGTTTAGAGAGAATGGATAAGAGAGGATTGGAATATGGTTGATACCACATAAGGATAAATTAAATTAATCTGTAATAAATTCGGGAGTGTTTAGTATATTGGTATTTACACTAAATACAACAGTACAAGATAAGAATAATTTAAATACAACGATATGCCTATCAACTAGGAGTAATCAAACTTAATCAATATTTATAATGATGACTTCGTGTGATTGATGAAGGTTATTGCAAAGCTTGAAGGAACACGTGTGACTCAATGCTGTGCTCTATTGTTGTTATAGGCAACACTGGATGAATCTTTATACCGACTTGCTGGGGAGTTGGTATGTAAAATATGGTATTATTGTCACTCCCTTTAATGTTGTAGGGATAATGATGCATGTTATTTTGTTTATTGCCTAGGTGAAATTTATGTTGAGATCTAAGGGAATATGGAGCAATTAATCAACTACTAGAATATTCCACCAAAACGTTCTTAGGCCATAGGTTATTTTACTCCAATTGTGATTACATGCTTTGCATTACAAACACATACATACTAGAAAGCATTCTGCAAAAAATACTCATCGTCTCTTTTGCTTTCAGGTCATTAAAATCATGTTCTTAAGAAAATTTTGGAAACAGCTAGGCTTAGTTGGTTGTTTTGGGTATCAATTGTCATTTTGCATAGGATATGAAACCCTCTGATAAGGACCAAAAATTCAAAGGGTTCCTTTTTGGACATAAATGAAAAGAACAACTAAACACATTGACTATGTAATTTAGTCTTTTTTTTCATGCAATTGTAAAAACGAGATCTTTATGAATGAATTTTGTTAGCATATGTTTAATCATTTCTTACGATGAATGATGTAGAACAGTAGATGTACTACCAAATGGCTCTAATGCATCAACTTTATTTAGAAAGAATGATTGTAAGAGGTTCCAGATTTAAAAATATATCTATTCTTTTCATTTTTATTCTTAATTTCCATCTTTCTTTTAATTTCTATCTTCTTATAATCATATGGTGGAGAATATGAATATTGTTGGGAATTAGCCGCCAGTTTCAAGTTATACTTCATATGAAAAATAAAAAGGAACAACCAAGAAAATTGGCATATGGATGGCATCGAATCTACAAAAAGACCACGTGATGCTGATTAGGGATGGGATTTAAAACCGGAAAACTGGAACCGGAACCAGAAACGTTAGAACGGAATATGTAGAAACAGTCTGGTTTCTAGGTCTAAGGAATGGCTTTATCAAGGTTCTAGATAATCTGGGTTCTTCAAGTCTGGGTAAACCGGGTTTTAGAATCAAAACTAGTTTTTGGGGCAGAACCGATTTCTGTGAAAAGTTTAAAACATACATATCTTATTCGTTTGACGTCGGATTGACATGATGTTTTTTCTATAGTGTAATTTATAGTTTGTATATGATATTAGACTATGATATTATCATTTTGGGTTTCATATTCATCGACTTATGTTCCCCTAAAGTCGGGATATCAAAACAAGAAATTTTTTGTTTTTTAGTTTTTTTTGTGTTCTGTGAAAGTTTTATTATATGCATATCTAATTCGTTTGAAGTCGGATTAATATGCGTTTTTTTCAATGCGTAATTTAGAACTCTTACATGATTTTAGACTGTAATTTTGTCATTTTTAGTTTCATATTTCATTGACTTACAGTCCCCCATAAGTCGGGATATCAAAACTAGAAAGTTTATGTTTTTTAGTTTTTTTTTTTTTTTTTTTTTTTGTGTATGTGTGTGTTCTGTGAAATTTCAAAACATGCATATCTAATTCGTTTGAAGTGATTATAATGACGTTTTTTCCAACGTGTAGTTTAGATATCAAAGCTGAAAATTTTCAAAGTTCAACTTGGCCACTAAGTAATTACCAAAAAAATTCAGGTTTTCCCTGGTTTTTTTGATTCTAGGCCCACTTTACCAAGTTCCACCCGACACACTTTTATGTGGCTGGGCTTTTTCGGCTCTAGACCCACTTTACCTGGCATCTTACCTAGAACCGAACTGGAACCGGTTCCTATATACCGTCTAGTTTTCAATCCTACAAAATACCATTAACTGGTTCTCGGGTTTTCCAGGTTCAGGCCTTATCGGTCCGGGTTTGGACCTACTTTCATCCCTAGTCAGAGAGAAACTTGGTCTCCAGTTCCATTAGTGTACCATAATATTCTTCAACTGTTTTGTTGTTGGTGCTTAAAGAAGAAAGATAGTGATCAACCATTGAGAATATGTCGATCGATACTTTGTCTATATTTATATAGAATTTGAATACCGGAAACATCTCCTTAACAAGTCAGGAAGAATAAGATCCTTCTGCCACTGCCTTAAAAGGTACTTTGAAGGTATGAGTTGGATGTTGTATGCTTTCATTGCAGTAAAAATGTGCCGACAAAGAATCTCAAATTGTTCCAACATCATACAACCACAAATGAATGTTTCTTTTTTCTATAGATTTGTAAAAGTTAATTCGTAGGAGTAATTTAATAATGAAAAGAGTAGAAAATAATACCATATATATATATATATATATATATATATATATATATATATATATATATATATATATATATATATATATAGAGTCATTGAGAAGCTTGTCCTATTTATCATCATCGTCATTGTCAATTACCGTATCAGGTTCAATCGAGGTAGAAGATCCATTCTGCCTAAGTTCTTTTATCAAAAACTCATCAACATGGCCAATACTATTGCAATTTAAGACGAAAACTACATTC
This sequence comes from Lactuca virosa, assembly GCF_052849685.1. Lineage (NCBI taxonomy): Eukaryota > Viridiplantae > Streptophyta > Magnoliopsida > Asterales > Asteraceae > Lactuca > Lactuca virosa. The sequence continues at coordinate 215,499,074 of NC_136431.1, forward strand.
ATCGATATATATATTTCGTTCTAAACCTATCTTAACACTTTAGGCGTGTAGAATAGAGAAGCATTAACTTCTATAGGAAATGTTTTTCTCATCCTAGAGAATTTGTATTTTGTTATGAAGTTGAAAGAAGATTAATTATATCATTGCTTCTCCATAGCAGATTCAAAAGAAATCATAAAAATTTACTAGAGTGGGTCCACAATGAATATTTTGATGAAAGGCCAAATTTTGACGCTCATAACGAGATGTTGTTCTCATGAAACCTGATAAATGGACTTTCTTGAAAAGGGTATGAATCCATGAATGTCTCAAGTTGTATGTTCTCTGTAACGTCCCATTTTTACCAACAAAAGTTTTATTTTTAAATAAGGTAAAACATCATTTTCATAAATCCCAAATTAAGAAAAACTCATTTGTTCCAAAATACAATTGTATGAAAATCAGAGCAACGTAATAAATATGGAATCTCCAATGTTGCTGATGAGTGTGTACATTCATGCTTTCGCCTTCCCACGATTAGTAAATATACCTGAAAACATTTAATCAGCAACTGTAAGCCAAAGCTTAGCGAGTTCCTCCAAAATATCACATACATCACATCATACATATCAACTTTAGGTTATCAGCAACCCTGGGGACTATCAGCAATCCCAATGGTCTAACAGCACACCCTGTAGGTTATCAGCAACCATGGGGACTATGAGTAGTCCCATTGACTCACAACAGTTTTGGATTTATCAGTAACTCAAAGCACATATATCAGCAATCAACAAATAAGACCCAACTTGTCTACCATCCACACCACTATGACATAGGCAATACAGTGAAAAGACTCATTACCGCATACCGAGCCTCATACAATACTCTATGCCACCACTAGCAGGTCACTAATGAATGCATAGCTATATGTAATCAGAGGTGATACAGACTATCCTACATGACTGCATACAACCCCAAGGGCACTCAACTAAACAATCAATGACCTCCTGTTAATCTAACCAGCATGCCACTAATTTTATATCCTAACACACAAGGATTTATCAACAACCCCAAGCTATCAACAGCTCACATACAACAAACAGGGTTATCAGCAAGCCTAAGCTATCAACAACTTACATACAACATATAATATTGGTAACAGAGTGAGGAAACTCACCTGAATCGAAGACCCAAGGAACACAACAACACCCTTACTCCCTGCACCCACTGTACCTGCAACCCGCCTAGCACCAAACAAAGAAAGATCATTCATCAATAACTCAAGTCCTTTAAGTTTGATCCCAAGGTCAAACTGGTCAAAAGTTAATGGCCAACCAAGTCAACACACACCACGACATGGAGACCTCTTGACCACGTCATGGGCATGTCAGAATGAAATAGTCGACAAGAAGGACACCTCCACGTCATGGAAAACCCTTGGCCATGTCGTGGTAGCTGGCATGAAATCAGATTCTTTATTAAGGGCTTAATCCTTACAGATCTAAACCCATAACTTCAAATCTAGTCTTTTCAATGACTTAGTAGATAAAGTTTTCAACTTTATCCATTAGGAGCTCTCCCCAAGGCAAGATTAAAACCCCTAAGTCCATTTAGTCCTTAATGAGGCTATAACTTGAGCATGGACACAAGGTACCCTAAACTTGACCCGCTTTCTTATTCATGAGAATCCTAAAGACCTTAGAAAGCCATCACAACCTCTGGAGTTCTTCACAATCCAAGATCTTCCAAGGAAGGGACAAAAATCATAAAACATGAACTTAAACTTGCATCAAGAAGAAGAAAGGTCAAGATGAAAACTTTATGCCTCCAACAACTCAGAAATCTGAAGGAGGTAATGATTCCAAGCTGGCCCCTTACTCCCTTTGAACCAAAATGATCTTTCTCTTTCCACAAGCTCCACTAAAATCCATGAACAAGGTCTTCAATCAAGCAAACAAGATCCTAAACATCCATAGAGGATAGGATTTTGTTGTTGAAGGGTTGGAGGCTGAAGAGGATGCACTGATCCTTGAGATTAGGTGTTGAAATATGGAGGAAACCCTAAACATTTTGGGCTTTGGCTGTAACAGCTATCACATTGTGGCCTTCCTCTTGCCACGTCGTGACGTCCATCTAAAATGCGGGTTTCAAGCATTTTGAATGCCACGTCGTGATTCACCATTCACCATGTGATGGAACTAGATTTTTCCCAAAAGTTTTTTTTACCTTTGATCCCTCTAAGTCCTCAAATGATCCATCCTGGAAAATGGTGTTACAATTCTCGGCCACTTAAATTAGATTTTGCCCTCGAAATCGGTCCTTACGAATTACCTCTTATATACACTACAACCCTCTTACAGTTCTTCTGATCCCATTTTAATTGCACTAGTGTTTCAGTCAAAAAAAATCGAATGAGTATCAAACAAGTTGTATGTGTGACATCCTCTAATTTTCAGAACCAATTAAAACTTTTCTTTACGCTTTTAAAATGTTATTATCATTGACGCGGAAGTTCCCACTACATTTGAAAACTTTTGAGTACAAGTGATTGTATCAATTTAATAAATTGCTAAGGATGTCATAATCGATATAGAAACATAGGTTACAACCTAAAGACCTAATGGTCCTAAAATCTGTTGCAGGTTGTCTAGCTTAAGTCTTGATACTTGTCATGCATGTAAACTAAGTGGGTCAGGTTGGGAAACCAGGTGAGATGCATAGGGATTTCAATGCCACGATATTGTTATGATAATATTCCTTAATTATCAGGCCTACAAAATCAACCGTTACCATACAATATCCAAGTAGTTTTACATTCCCACCTATCCATTCCTATTGATCCTCACAGATTTTCAGGGATATATTATTTTTCCTGATGAACAGCTAAAAAGGTTGACTACTCAGCTAACGACTTCCTTGGCCGGTGCAGTCATAAAGGCATATGGGTCATCAGAGTATTTAGCGAATATGGTATCCCATTTCATCTACGTTTGTGAGTAGTGAGCTCACGTCACCAACATATTCACAAGATTATCTAGAATGATCAAGTGTTGTAACCTACTCTTGGAAGTGATCAAACATCCCATCATAGTTGTCTTAACAAGATCTACTATTCCTGGTTATCCAAGGGGAATACTACAATGTACTCCCATATGGAGCTATTGTATATCGACACCTGAGAGTGTCACGGAATAGAACTTTACTCTTCGTTCCTAGCTTATGCAAATTCTCCTAATGAGACAACCCAATGTCAAACTAAATTGAATTAGGTATCTTCCATAAGTCTAAGTTCGTCCCTAGACTATATTAAAATTCCTATAACCGATTGCTAATACCAATTCTATTGTTGGGTGACACTAACCAATCTTTAGTGTATATGTGACATCCCTTAATTTCTCGGCCATAAAAGACCGATTTAATTTATGCTTTTTAAAATAAAATCAGAGAAATTTTTTTAAAAAATGTTGCGGAACTGGTCCCCAAAACAAAACATGATAAAAGTTTATGAAAACCTTTCTTTAAGAAATGTATAGTTTCATTTCATATCAAAACCTCGGGATGTCACGTTCCGATACAGATCAAAAGCATAAACAAGACATTATAAGCCTTTCAACAGTTATTTACAACTACTGGCCTATAATCCAAAAATCTCTCATCGTCCTCCGACTATGCTCGGGGTCCACTACCTGTAATCATAAAAAGCTGAGTGAGTCAGGCTTGGGAGCCTGGTGAGCATATAGGGTTTTCAACCCACAATAATAATAACTTATTAAGTTCACCAATCAACAATAACCCTGATTACCCATTCCCGTTGTCCTCACTTTACGTCCCTAAACACCTATCACAAGGGACCTAGCCTAAGGAATATCATCGGGATGGACACTACTGCTAAGGGGACTCCTCAGCCATACATGTCCTAAAGGCAACCATGAGGGGGATTGGAGTACGCCAATGAACATTTAGTTCATCAACACCTACAAGTTGCGAACTTGCTAGTGTACCACTGGACTGTCTAGAAAGGTCCGTGATCGTCATCTATACTCCGCTAGACGACTACAACAAGAACAACAACAACAACATCGAGGCCTCTCATCATTTTAACACCCATCGACTATTTCGTCTACCCATGTTCTACCCAACATATTTGTAGATAAAATACATATACAGTTTAAAACTTGTATAAAACATCTATTCAACAGTCACCTCAAATAAACAATTAATATATTTACACATAGCTCGTATTTTAAGGTAAATACTTCATATCTATGTGTAAAGTGAAAGTAACTAGACATTCACATGATTTGATGATAATCGAGCCGCAATTCGTTTCCTAAAACGATCGTTTCTAATAAAACCGGGAGTTTTATTCAGAAACCGGGCTCTACGAGGGTCGGGCTTCGAAACCGAAAAGATAAATTTTCCGGGCTTCTCGGGCACTTCGTGGCGTATTCCGGGGGTTATAATTGATACCAGGGCTTTGGGGGAAGTTAGAATGAAGAAATATGAGTTTAGGGGCTAAAAGTGTCACTTTTCCAAAATAGACCCGGGAGGTCTCGCACCCTCCTATTTATAGGGGCGAGGCTGCTGATCCAATGGCTGAGAAGCTTCTGTTGGGTTTTGAGCAAACTAACACTCCTAAGGTGTTCATGCAACCCTAGAAACCTTGGATCTATGTTTGTCTAAAATACATGCAAAATAATTTTCCAAGGTTCATAACCTATCTAGCATACATGGGGTACTTTTAAACATAAAAGATACTAGAAGAATTACATACCTTTGTTAGTGAGTTGATTCCTTGAGAGTTTGAGAGCCAAGCACCAATAATGTGAATGCCTCAAATGGAAATCACAAATCACCACAAACTTGGAAAACTTATGAGAGATTATCCAATCACTCTAGAAATTTGGCCACTCTTATGCACACACACACACATAGTCTCTTTTCAAGCACCATAAGCCTCTTTATATAGTGTAGATGATTAGGGTTATGAACCATGCAAACCCTAATAACCCATGTCTTTTCCTATTCCAAGGATCCATGGGTTAAAAGCTCCATGGATCATCCATGGACTCCCATTTAAGCTTAGCCCATTCCCTAATGAGTGTTAGCCCACACTATATAAGTACAATAGCCCATTATTTAATTAGTCACCTTATGATCACTAAATTAATTCATAATTAATTTAAGATCAATACTAATTAAATAATACAATTTCATATTAATATATTATAACTTATAATATATTAGTAGGCCGTAAATATACTCTTCTCATAATGTTATCCATATAAATAGTTCGGGTGAAGTGCAACCCAAATGGACCATGCCGGGTCGGGTCAAGTATATACCAAATAAGTTATGGACTTAGACACCTTATCCAACAGTCTCCCACTTGGATAAGTCTGATAACTGTATTTGCCTATATAGCTTCAGGAACCAACCGGCAATCGTAGCTCTCGAAAACTCTGTTGAACTATGAAGCGCCATTTTAGATAAGTGATCACATAATCCTCTGCTCTCATGATATCAGCCGGACAAATACATGGAACAATGTCTTACTTATTGTCCAACAGTTTGTTTCCCGATTTCCGATTTGTTTGACAAAGAACTTAATCGAACACATCAATTTAGTTCTGACCGGGCCCGGTACATTGGTCAAAACAAAATCATCGAGGGGCCCAGATATCGCTTCTATTTCTAGAAGGAACAGATAAACTTCGACTCATATGCTTGTTCTACTACTTATTGAATTGCACACAAAGGCACGTTTTATAACATCAAGTTACTGATGCGTTTACGTGCAATCAATGCACAACCAACTCATAGGTAACAACTCATATCTCTAGGTTTGAAGACTTATATGATATTACCGTCTCACGATCACTCGAGATAAATTCCATGAAGTGATACAAGTGAGCGTGGGTTTATTCCAATACTCATAACTTATGAGTACTCATGAATGTTGTAGCAACCATTGCTATGGCTAAACACCTTTAGTCATCTACAATCCCAATTCATGATAGTCTTGATTCATACCTACTTCCGACATATGACCGACTGTGGAGAGTTTGAATAAAGTTATTATTCTGGAAGTCAAAACATGCAAAGCTGAAACAATAGTAAATAATTGACAATGATAGCAACACCTTACTCATAAATAAATCACAACTTTTATTCATCATCAAACGTCGATTACATTTTACAAGTTTCAGTAATAACTATCTAATCTGTAAAACTAATCATCTTCACTTCTTGAGAAACCAAACTCTTTGACCTTCTCATCGAAACAAAGATTCCAACTTCGAGATGCTTGTTTCAATCCATAAATGGATTTCTCAAGCTTGCACACTCTATTGGGGTACTCTGCACTGACAAAATCTTCTGGCTGATTCATGTAAACATCCTCAGCCAACTTTCCGTTAAGGAAAGCGGTTTTGACATCCATTTGCCATATTTCATAATCATGAAATGCAGCAATGGCTAGAATAACCCTAATAGACTTAATCTTTGCTACTGGTGAAAAGGTTTCATCATAATCAATACCCTGAGTCTGAGAAATACCCTTCGCAACCAGTCGAGCCTTATAAGTGTGCACTTTCCCATCCATGTCGGTCTTCTTCTTGAAGATCCATTTGCACCCGACTGTCTTACGGCCTGGTACATTGTCAACCAAGTTCCAAACTTGATTGTCATACATGGACTGTATCTCGCTGTCCATAGCCTCATTCCTTTTAGCAGACTCTAGGCCTGCTATGGCTTCCTTAACACTGTTAGGTTCATCCAGATTTACCAGTGTACTGTCACTGATAAATGTATCACCTTTCGTATTAATATGAAATCCATAATAAAACTGAGGTGTGTTCCTAACCCTTGTGGAACGCCTCGGAAGTATATACTCGTCAGCTGGATCAACAGGAATTTCTTCCTCAAGTTGATTGCTAGTGTCTGAGGTTCCTTCACCAATTGAGTCTTGAATTTCTTCAAGGTCAATTTGCCTCCCACTATCTCCTTGGTTTATAAATTCTCTCTCTCGAAAGACCCCTCTCCTTGCCACAAAGACCACATTCTCACTGGGTCTGTAGAAGAGGTAACCAAAGGATTTTTGTGGGTAGCCGATGAAAATACACCTTTCACTTCGAGGTTCGAGCTTGTCATGAGTCTCGCACCTCATGAAAGCCTCGCAACCCCAAATCTTGATATGGTCCAAATTGGGAACTTTCCCAGTCCACATTTCATGAGGTGTTTTGGCAACCTTCTTTGTAGGGACTAGATTAAGGATGTGGGCGGCAGTCTCTAAGGCATACCCCCAAAAAGAGATTGGTAGCAAAGCTCGACTCATCATAGAGCGAGCCATGTCCAACAAAGTTCGATTACGCCTCTCAGCTACACCATTCAACTGTGGTGTCCTGGGAGGTGTCAATTGTGAGACAATCCCACACTCCTTAAGATAGTCGAGGAACTCAGTACTAAGATACTCACCACCTCGATCGGATCGAAGCATCTTAATGTTCCTGCCCAATTGATTTTCTACTTCCTGTTTAAACTCTTTAAACCTTTCAAAAGTTTCTAACATATGTTTGATTATGTAGACATAACCATATCTACTAAAATCATCAATAAAAGTCACATAATAGCGATTAGCATCCATTGTGGCGGTTTTGAATGGTCCACATACATCAGTATGTATAAGGTCCAACAAACCCTCACCCCTTGCACAAGTACCAGTGAAGGGTGATTTTGTCATTTTTCCAAGTAGACAAGACTCACAACTATCATCCGACTTGAGGTCGAACGACTCCAAGACTCCATCCTTTTGGAGCTGGCCTATGCGTTTGTTGCTTACATGTCCAAGACGACAATTTAGCAATAATTCCTATGATCTAACAATAATTCATAAGAACATGAACATCATATCAAAAATTCCAAGAACATATGAACACATATCATCATGAAATTTTGATATAAGCCATTGTAAATGGATTAGCATAAACATTACACCATCTAAAACAGGTTTTATAACACCAAAACAGTTTAGGGTAATGTTTCTAGTCCATTTCCAGCAGCAAAACTCGAAAATCTGCATTCTGAGGCTTCTACTCGTCGAGTGCACAAACCTACTCGACGAGTAGGATGAATTTACTCATGGACTCGGCGAGTCCCCCCATGGACTCGGCGAGTTCATGCTGCAGAATGCAGAAAACTTGAGTTTTTCAACAAGTTTGCAACAAGTATCAAACAAACAAGCCTAGGCTCTGATACCACTGTTGGGTTTTGAGCAAACTAACACTACTAAGGTGTTCATGCAACCCTAGAAACCTTGGATCTATGTTTGTCTAAAATACATGCAAAATAATTTTCCAAGGTTCATAACCTATCTAGCATACATGGGGTACTTTTAAACATAAAAGATACTAGAAGAATTACATACCTTTGTTACTGAGTTGATTCCTTGGGAGTTTGAGAGCCAAGCACCAATAATGTGAATGCCTCAAATGGAAATCACAAATCACCACAAACTTGGAAAACTTATGAGAGAGTATCCAATCACTCTAGAAATTCGGCCACTCTTATGCACACACACATAGTCTCTTTTCAAGCACCATAAGCCTCTTTATATAGTGTAGATGATTAGGGTTATGAACCATGCAAACCCTAATAACCCATGTCTTTTCCTATTCCAAGGATCCATGGGTTAAAAGCTCCATGGATCATCCATGGACTCCCATTTAAGCTTAGCCCATTCCCTAATGAGTGTTAGCCCACACTATATAAGTACAATAGCCCATTATTTAATTAGTCACCTTATGATCACTAAATTAATTCATAATTAATTTAAGATCAATACTAATTAAATAATACAATTTCATATTAATATATTATAACTTATAATATATTAGTAGGCCATAAATATACTCTTCTCATAATGTTATCCATATAAATAGTTCGGGTGAAGTGCAACCCAAATGGACCATGCCGGGTCGGGTCAAGTTTATACCAAATAAGTTATGGACTTAGACACCTTATCCAACAGCTTCCAGATGGCATCAGATGCGAGAGGAGGTCACATGGGCTGCGCATGCGAGGGCCTCGCTGACAGCCTCTGATTGGACCGAAGTCCGGGTCCGAGGAGGGGGGCTCGTGGCTTCTGTGAGGCTCGGATGCACGAGGGAAGGGGGCACGCGTCGCCTTCTCACTGGACCACTTCGGATGACTCAGCAGCTCGGATGACTCAGCAAAATTTCGGACAGGTGTCAGATGCGAGGCGAGGACACGTGGCCGAAGTCCACGTATGCGAGATTTCTCGGTTTTGACAATATTTCTCGATTTTCGCGCCAAAACTTCTAAAATCCATAACTTTCGCATACGAGCTCCGTTTTTTACGTTCTTTATATGAACGCGTAGGTAAAATTACGCTCTACAACTTTCGTTTAGACTTTGTTGGCTAATTTTGAATTTAATTTTTATATTATTATTTAACAGACCGGGATAGGAAATCCGTTAAAAACTCATAACTTCTTCATCCGACGTCCGTTTTCGTCTGTCTTTTTACCGTTGTGCTACTATTGACGAGACCTTCGATTCTAGTTTAGGTCGTGTTGGCTAAAAATCACTCGATCTAAAGTTCGAGTTTTTAGCTGTCTACTACTAAGCTAAAACTTCGAAAAATCATAACTTCCTCATACGAAGTCAGATTTGAGCGTTATTTTTATACCTACTCTCGGTTTAACGAACACTACGAGTTTCGTTTAGATCACTAAGACTAAAAAGTAGTTTATCAAAAACTCACTTTTTACGACATTCGGGACCGTGCCGGTTTTGTCGTGAAACTTCGACAGGTCATAACTTCTTCGTTATAACTCGGATTTTGGTATTCTTTATATATCCGTAATCCTTGTCACGACCACTACAAGTTTCTTAATAGATATCGGCTTTATCTAATATTTATTTTCGACGCTCTTTTTTATTCTTAATTAATTAACTCCTACTAATTAAGCATAAAACACATAAAACACATAATATTCACATAATTCCTTTTCATTTCTTCAAACTGAGTTACAAAGGTTAACCTAGACGATTACATCGACATTAATGCCTAGGCTAGAAACACGAGCGTTACAGTATATATATTCCTTACAGAGTATTAGATATCATAGTTAAAATTTCTTTTTAACAATGCTACCGCTAATATTATTATTTAGAGTTATCCATTTATCCTAAAATAGAACCATATTTGGTTCGCACATAACATGATATACACACACACACAAACACACACACACACACACACACATATATATATATATATATATATATATATATATATATATATATATACACACACCTTAACATATAATCCAGGCAATAAGCATATAATCCACGTAAGACTACCAACAAATATTTAATACTTTAATTAATGCTTATATTAAATAATGTTAATGAAAGGGACTATGCACTCACTTGATAAAATGGGTGTCTGACGAATTCATTAGTGCTTCGCTTCGCACTTGCAAAGAAACCTAGACGTATAAAGCACTAAGCCTTAGTCTAGTTTCATATTCCTGGCGACTATAATAATTATAGTCTAGATTACTTAATAATCCCAATGTCTACATCAAGATCTATCAAGTAAGGAATAACCAGGTAGGATCATATCGGAGGTAGGGTCTATTTGGTATACATAATATATTGTTTGGAAATCTCAGTTTAAACACATCACTAAATCCAACCTAGACATCACTACGGTAAGTATATAAATATGTATAATGACTTGGAATCACTGATAAATCTTAATTATAGGTTCATAATAACAAATTATGACCATAATTAAAATTTACACTGAAATAAAATAAGTGTAGCTTAACTTACAGAGTAATCTAGTGAAAACCAGGAATTACACGGGGAAAACTTTAATCCGGGAGCTTCTATTCACTAGCTATCTAATATCGCAGGGCTTCGACAAAGCGGTCGGGGACTTAAAACTAGAGAAATCTTGGGCTAAAAGAGAAAGAAATTGAGAGAGAATAGTAGGAAGATATGAGGAATGCAGTGAGATGAAGGTAGCTTTATATAGGATAAATTGACCTGCTTGTCTTGCATAGTTCATGTGTAACATCCCAAATTTCAAGCCCAAAAATTTCATTTTTGATTAAGTAATTCACAACATAGTTTACCAAACATCTCCTATGCCATGTCATTTGTGAAAAGAAACATAACAATGTGTCTAAAAATCATATTGTCAAAAGTAAAATAAATCAGAGTACATTCCCAGAAAACCCCATGCGGAAAACATGTGTGTATGTGTGTGATGCGCTGCTAAACCGCCGGCTCCTTCCCCTTAGACGAAGAGGTACCTGAAACTAAAACTAAAACTGTAAGCACAAAGCTTAGTGAGTTCCCCCATCATATCATATACCATACAATCACATAACATTCATACTGTCGGGCAATTCTGGGGCGCCCGTCCTACCCATGTCAAGCCATTCTGGGGTGCTGAAAGACCCATGTCAAGCCATTCTGGGGTGCTGACCTACTCTTGTCAGGCCGTTCTGGGGTGCCGACTACCCTCCGGTCTATCTCAACCGACAACGGGGTCTATTTCACCCCTACCTCTATCATACAATAACAAAACATAATCATACGGTCAGGCATATCTGGGGTACTGACCTACCCTTCGGTCCTAACGACCGAGTCAGGGAAAAGCCATTCCCTGCTACTAACACTAACTCACATAACATATCTTGTAAGCATATCTCATGAGCATATCACATAAGCATACCTCATAAGCATATCACATAAGCATATCACATAAGCATATCTCATAAGCATATCACATAAGCCTATCAAGATAATTATCACAAAGACAATTATCTACCAACTACTCCTGTTGGTGGGCCGACATTGTGGCCTTAGACCCACCCCTACTGGAAGGTAACTCACCTCGATGTTGTGTAGTGTCTGAACTGTCCTCGGTGTGAAGGTCGGCTCTCCTCGACCCCTCAATCCCTACACGGAAACCCTCAAGTCATCAAACAGAACAAACAACCCTAACCAGGGTCAATACTAAAACCAAACAAAGTCAACATTGGTCAAAGTCAACACCCAGCTGACCTGACTCGCCGAGTTGGTCTACCAACTTGTCGAGTCCATATTTCACTAACACGATCCAACCCTGACTCCACTCGTCGAGTCTAGCAAGAACTCGGCGATTTCTCCTTTATTCAAAACGTTGACACCATCTTCATCCGACTCGTCGAGTTCCTCCTTGAACTCGACGAGCTCATCTCCCTCATAAGAATGTGTCCGGTCTACGACTAGCTGAGTTGTATGAACAACCCGTCGAGTCCATCTTCAAAGATTGGGAGATTTCCTTGGACTCGCCGAGTCTGTTCATACACTCGTCGAGTCCCATGATTCTCAGGTCCTTTTTTCTGACTAAACACATACGGGACTTTTCCTTCCTAACAACTATTCCATCTGCAGAAAGGATTTGGTGGTCATTTCACCGTGACTCGTCGAGTCCCAAGAGCGACTCGTCGAGCCCATCAATGACCATTACTATACAGTCGATTTAAATGGGTCTTAACTCATCAAAACCATAGATCTGGTCCCCTAATGTCCATTTTACACGTAAAGTTTCCAACTTGGTGCACATGCAAGGGGTCTTTGGCTCAAAAGGCCATTAAAAGTGATCCACAAGATGCATGGGGCTCTCATGGCCATAAAGTTGGAACCTTTATGCCATGAGACCCTTCCAATGACTCAGATCTGACAAGACCTCATATAACACTCCATAAATCTGAATATGGCTTGGAAATCCCTAAATGTGCCCAAAACCCACGTCCAAAGATGAATAAACACATAGAAGACCAAGACAGGGGCATTTTACCTTGATTGAGCTGAAAATGGAAATAGATCCATGAATCTCTAAGCCCCAACTCGAACTCTCAATCTCCTTTCTTCTTCTCCAAGCTACACAACCCACCAAATGTACCAAAATGGCCTTAGAACACACAAAAATCGGCTAGGGTTTCGTTACACATCTTTCTGGGAGTGATAAGGGCGATGGAGGCTAAGATAAAGTGTTTAAATAGGGTGCAAACCCTAAATATTAGGGTTTTGTCCAGACAGCTCCTACTCGTCGAGTCGGTCTTTCGACTCGTCGAGTTGGTCACTTAAACCCCCGATCAACAGTCGAGTCTACTCGGCGAGTTGGGCCTCCAACTCGCCGAGTCCCAGGGTAAATTGCAATATTCCTTGAATTTAGATACGTACCAGGAATCGGGTGCTACAAATCTCCCCCACTTATTTTAAACTTCGTCCCCGAAGTCTACTGCTGAATCTGGAAAGAGCTCGGGGTAGTGCTCCCTCATCTCTTCATCCGACTCCCAAGTCCATTCCGACCCCTTGCGGTGCTGCCATTGCACCTTCACCAGCTCCACCCTCTTGTTCCTCATATCCCTTGACTTCCTGTCAAATATTGCCACTAGCCGCTCGATGTAGTTCAGGCTATCATCAACCTGGATATCCTCCAAAGGTACCACTGCCGAATCGTCCACCAGACACTTCCGCAACTGGGAGACGTGAAAAGTTCTATGAATCTGACTGAGTTCGGCTGGCAGATCCAGCCTATATGCCACCTTGCCCACCCGGGCTACAACACTGAAGGGTCTAATATACCTGGGGCCCAGCTTGCCCCGCTTCCTGAATCGAATGACGCCCTTCCAAGGCGACACTTTCAGGAGCACCATGTCCGCGACCTGGAACTCCAGGTCCGATTGACGCTTGTCAGCATAACTTTTCTGCCGACTCTGAGCAGTCTGAAGCCTGCTCCGAACCTGCTGGATCCTCTCCGTAGTCTTGAGTACCACCTCGGTACTCCCCATGACCCTCTGACCAACCTCACCCCAGCATATCGGGGTTCTGCACTTCCTCCCATAAAAACATCTCGAAAGGAGGACGGTCGATGCTCGCATGATAGCTATTATTATAAGAGAACTCTGCCAACGGAAGGTAGGTATCCCAGCTACCTCCGAAATCTAAAACACACGCCCGCAGCATATCCTCTAGCGTCTGGATTGTCCGCTCGCTCTGACCATCCGTCTGCGGGTGAAAGGCGGTGCTAAAATGCAGACGAGTACCCAGCTCGTCATGAAACTTCTTCCAAAACCTGGAAGCGAACCGCACATCCCTGTCGGAAATTACTGAAACTGGCACCCGGTGCCGCGCCACTACCTCTCTGATGTAGATGTCGGCTAACTTTTGAGCCGAAATACTCTCCTGGATCGGAATAAAATGGGCGCTCTTGGTCAACCGATCAACGATGACCCAAATCGAATCCACTACACGCGCGGTCCTGGGAAGCTTCGTAATTAAGTCCATCGTAATATCCTCCCACTTCCACAGCGGGATATCTAACGGCTGGACCTTGCCGTGAGGTCTGTGGTGCTCATCCTTGACCTTCCTGCAGGTCAGACACCTCTCCACAACCCAGGCTATGTCCCTCTTCATACAGGGCCACCAATAATCGAGACGAAAATCCCTGTAAATCTTCGTCGCCCCGGGATGGATAGAGAACCTGGATTTGTGCGCCTCTACCATCAATACCTGATGCACACCCCCATGATAAGGGACCCACACCCTACGATGAAGAGTCAACAACCCCCAGCTATCATAGTCGAAGGAGGAAACCTGACCCACAATTCGCTCACTCTTTCGACGTTCTTCCTTCATGGCCTCCTGCTGGGCCTCCCGAATCTGCTCCAACAGCGGAGTCATAACTGTCATCCTCAGAGAGATGTCCCTGATCGGTGTTGCCTTGCGGCTAAGCGCATCGGCCACGACATTGGCCTTTCCCGAGTGGTAGAGGATCTCACAATCATAATCCTTCACCACATCAAGCCACCGACGCTGCCTCATATTCAGATTTGGCTGGTCCATGATATAGCTCAGGCTCTTGTGGTCCGTGTAAATGGTACAACGAATCCCATAGAGGCAATGACGCCAAATCTTGAGGGTGAAAACAACAGCCCCCAACTCCAAATCATGCATCGGATAATTCGCCTCGTGAGGCTTCAACTGCCTCGAAGCGTAAGCGATAACATGCCCTCTCTGCATCAATATCGCGCCCAAAGCTGAGATGGACGCGTCACAATATACCACAAAATCCTCCATACCCTCCGGCAAGGCTAAGATTGGTGCCTCGCACAATCGCTGTCTCAAAGTCTCAAACGCAGCCTGTTGCTCAGGCCCCCAGCGAAAGACCATGGCTTTCCTCGTCAGCCTGTGTCACACCCCCAAACCAGAACGGCGGAAACGTTCGGGGGCGGAGGACTTCAGGTAAGTATCACAACACATGCAATATAGTAATCAAAGTACAAACAACCATTGCATTAATAAGTATAAGTTTTACATAAGTGTTTAAACATTACATATTCAAACACCAAAGTAGGTACAATAGGAGACAAGAGTCGCGGTACGGTACTAGGTAGTCTTCTCAAAAGCTTCGGGAATGTACCTGTCTACTGGATTCCTGAGAATACAAGTTATTTGGAAAGAGTAGATCAACATTTAAGCTGGTGAGTTCATAAGTATTTTAGTTCTGTTAAGTATACTATAAGTTCTTTGGAAAAGTTCACTGGTTCCTTCAGAAAATCCTATATTTCCTGAGGTGATAAACTAATAACCTCAATAGTTTCCCTCTGTAATTACTTAGTTTATACTAATTATATATAACCTAATATCGAATGGAAAGTTAAATGGGTGTATCTGCCCTAAGCCCAAAACCAAACAAGGAACAGGAAGTAAGGCGGAAGTCACACATTACACTGTCAATCTGATATTACTTATGTATAACTCTGATGTAATAACTAAGGAATGATAGAATTAACCACTAAAGGTCCTTTATGTTATACTAGTTGACTAAGTTCCAATGGTAAAAGTAGTTTAATCCCATAAACCGTTTCATTTGTAAAAGTGGTTTAACCCTATAAACCGTTTCATTTGTAAAAGTGGTTTAATCCCATAAACCGTTTCATTTGTAAAGTGGTTTAATCCCATAAACCGTTTCATTTGTAAAAGTGGTTTAATCCCATAAACCGTTTCATTTGTAAAACTATTCTTAGTTATATCTGTTCTACAGTAAAACATTAGTATTAATCCTGGAAAATATTATATTATCCATAATACTGCCTTGTGGTTTTAAATGTTCCAAAACCAGAAGTACAAGTATATTTGCCCTACTTGATTTCATGATACTTAGTTTTTACTGTAAGTAAAAACTAACAGAAGGTATATTTGGTCAGGATGTAATTATCTTTTCTTACTGTTTTAAGAGAAGTATATTACTTAGTAATTTACTTGTTGTTTTATCCATGTGACTTCTATTAACCATACTGATATGACTGATGTGCATGCTGCGACGTTCTTCAGGCATCAGAAACGATATGATATTTGACACCCTAGGTCTGCCGGCCAAACTGTAGCGAACAGTAAAGGTGCGGGATTGTCAGTCCCATATAGATCTATACACAAATTCACGCCCTCCCTGTAGGAGATTCTGGTTAATAAGTCAGGACTTAAGGTCGTACTTAGATAAGTACACCATGAAGAGTCTCACAAATTTATTGTTTCAACGAGATTTACGATGTATTATTACCCCGTGATTGCTAACCATGGTACTCTGTATTGTACCTTTGTTAATGCAAACCCGGTATGATGCATTATTACCCCGTGATTGCTAACCCTGGTACTCTGTATTGTACCTTTGTTAATGCAAACCCGGTATGATGTATTATTACTTCTTTAATATGTTATTCATATATTAAAGGTATTATACATATCCTGGTATAGTTAAATGAATTTTTGTAATTTCCTTGGAAAGTATACAATCGTGAATCATACTTGTATATTTAGTTTTGAATCATAAATTATACCTATTATAATTTATATGTTCTATCTGATTAGCATGATTTCTCATGGATGAACACCTTTGCTCAGCATGATACAAAGGTATTAAGAAGGAAATGACCTTCGGACAAATAACACCACCTTAATTCCACATCCAAACAAGGAAAAGAAAATAAGATAATTCATTAGTCCTAAGCCCTTCAAATCTTATTTATATATTTATACATATATAAACCTGATTTTGGCAATTATAATTTGAAATAGTTTATAAAACCTTTTTCAAAGAATTTAACGGAGTTTACATGACTTTAAAGATTTAACATGGCTTTAAGTCATTTTGGAAGTATTTGGTAATCCTTAAAAGCATAAGGAAACCCTTTGTGTGATTATTATCACATACAATTATTAACATAATTTATATTGTGTTAAACTTGTATCCCCCCTCTAAAAAGCATATAAAAACCATTAAAAAGGTAAATTGTAGGGGTATGAACTCACTTTGATAAGTGGTGATTTGGGCAGCGTTTCGTTTCTATAGATGATCTTTCTCGAAGAAACCGCGAGTTTTTGAGTAAAAACCGAGCTTTATGCGGGCAGCACTTCGATTGGAAAGAGGTTATCTGCTCGAAAATTCCAGGGCTTCAGGGCTTGCTTCAGGTTTTGGATACGATACCGGGGCCTTGGGGGGTTGTAAGAAAGTTTAAAGGGGTGAAAAATGTGAAAAAGCATGAAATTTGGGGTAAAAATGGTGAAGGAACCGGGAGGGTTCGCACCCTATTTATAGCCCGTAGCCTCGGATCCGAAGCAAGGAGGGTGCGACGCGTGTCTCGGACAGGTGGCGAGGGTTCGGACACCTGGCTCATGCGAAGGCGAGTCAGAAGCCATGCGTCAGAAGGAGAAGCGAGGAGGGTGGCAGTCTCGGATGCGTGTCGGACCAGGAGAGGACCGCACTTCGGTCCAATCAGGAGCTAGCACAAGCATCATCGAACCAATCAGAAGGTGACACGCGAGACTTCGGTCAAATCCGCAGACGACACGTGGAGGATCCGGGGAAGCCTCGCATGCGAGGGTGACGTGGCCGAAGAGGGTCCATGCGATTTTTCCTGGTTTTCTAGATTTTTCGATTTCATGCCAAAAACTTGCGAAATCCATAACTTTCGCATACGAGCTGCGTTTTTGGCGTTCTTTATATGCACTCGTAGGTAAAGTTATACTCTACGACTTTCGTTCAGACTACGTCGGCTAATTTTGACTTTATTTTTAATATTATTATTTTTAATAGATCGGGACAGGAAATCCGTTAAAAATTCATAACTTCTTCATCCGACGTCCGTTTTCGTCTGTCTTTTTACCGTTGTACTACTTTTGACGAGACCTTCGATTCTCGTTTAAGTTGTGTCGGCTAAAAATCGATCGATTTATATTTCGAATTTTTAGCTGTCTACTGCTAAACCGAAATTTAGAAAAATCATAACTTTCTCAAACGAAGTCAGATTTTTACGTTCTTTTGATGAACGTTCTCGGTTTAACATATTCTACAACTTTCATTTAGATTGTTAAGGCTAAAAAGCCTTTTATCAAAAATTCGCTTTTTACACTGAACAGTGTTTTGCCGGTTTTTTCGCGGATTTTCGATTGGTCATAACTTCTTCGTTATAACTCGAATTTCAGTGTTCTTTATATTTTTGGAAACTTTGTTACAATCTCTACCACTTTGTTCATCCCAATTACGATTATTGATCAATTTATTTTTGACCTAAATTTGACTGGTGTCACATTATCCCCCCGTTAGAGGGAATTTCGTCCCGAAATTAAGTCTAAAGTGATACTCATGGACTAGGTCTAATCTTCCCTTTACCAAGTGAATTCAGTTCCCCGGTTTGTAATCCAGTGAACCTTCACTAACGGGATAAGACTATGCTTGGTTCTTTTGATTTCCCTATCCATGATTTCCATTGGTTCTTCTACAAAGTGTAGATTTTTATTTAACTTGATTTCATTGAGTGAAATAACAAGTGTTTTATCGGATAGACACCTCTTTAGATTAGATATGTGAAAGGTCGGATGAATGTGATTAAGTTTTTGTGGTAGTCTAAGTTTATATGCTACAAGACCGATTCTGGTAAGAATATCGAATGGTCCTATGTACCTTGAATTTAGTATTCCACGCTTTCTCAAGCGTATCTTTTCCTTCCGGGGTGAGACCTTCATATGACAAGGTCATCAACCTGGAATTCCAAGGGTTTTCTTTTATCGAAGCCGTAGCTTATCTTATTAACTCCGGAAGCTTTATGTCGCTTCCTGATTCGTATTTTCTTTTTGGTAGTTTCTCGGATGAATTCTGGAACAACGAAGGTGCTGTGTGGAAATTTGACCTCTGGCTAGTTGGGTGTCACCAACTTTAGTCCAGTGCAGATAGGATCTGCACTTACGACCACAGAAGGTTTCGAATGGAGCAACTTAAATGCTAGCATGATAAAGGACTCGACTAATTGGTAAATAGGTATCCCATGATTTACCAAGGTCGATCACATGCGTTCTATCCATTCTTCCCAAGGTTTCACCTGCCACATTTTCAGGTTTCAAGGCTTCCTGTTGAACCTCCTTACTTTGTGTGGACAGATTTGAATGGGTTATCATAGTCAATGATGGGCTCAACGACCTAAGTACTCTTTCTGACTTAGGGTGTTAGCTACTATATTGGCTTGTCAGGATGATAACGAATTTCGAATTCGTAGTCATTTAGTAGCTCGACCAACTGTCGTGGTCTCCCGTTGAATTCCTCCTGGTAGGATATATGATGAAGGTTTTTGCTCCGAAGTTCATGATAAGACTCATACTTGGCTCATCCACCATCACCTCGTGTATACAAGTCGTATATAATTTAGATTTCACAAAACGTCCGGATGGGTGACTCTGCCCCAGGTCCACAACCAAACAAGGAACAGGAGATAGGGCGGAATTACACATCCTTAATCTTGTTAAGTCTAAATTATATACCACTGTCGTGTATACACTTAGCATCGATATATTAACTTAATGAGTTCTTAGTCTCTATTCTTGAACTTGACCTGCGGTACAATGATTTTCCTATGAGATCTATTGGGGTACTTCGGTGGTTACTGACTTCTAAGACTCCTTCAGTGCTTTTCGTTTGAAGTTTTCTGTCTACTGAGTAGGTTAAAATGGCGTGGTACCCTTCGCATGGGTACTTCTGAAGTTTTGAAATGAGAGACAACCTAAGGGTTTGCGTTATGGATTGGAAGAATTTCATCTTACTGCTGATTAAGGAAAAAGTTCTCTTACACAGCATAAGAATTTTCACATGGTAAGGGCCAGGCCAAACCATGTCGAATGAGGATGTCGGAATTTTCTAAATGAAATAGATATTAAGTCGTTCTAGGAGGAATGATTACTAAGATGATATCCTATGTACCTAAGTTTTCAGCGCTTCCGGTTTCATTTAGTTATTATTGTTACAAATCCCCTTTTTTATTCGAAATTGGCGGGTACTACCAATGCGAGGGTTCTGATAATTACGAACTTCCATGAAATGATCCTTACTAGGTCTCTCTATAATCGCTTGGTGTATACAAGTCATGTATAATTAAGATTGGCAAGACCTTTGACTGAGCAACCCTGCCGTAAATCCACAACCAAACAAGGAACAGGAAATGAGGCGGGATTACTCACTCTAAGTCTACAAATCTTAATTATAAATGACCCTTATGTATACACTAAGTCATCATAGCTTACCTGTTAGGGTTTCAAATTTTATATAGATGCTGTGATTTAATTTGAACGGGAGAGTACTCATAATTATAGATAATTATCAGGGTTTGGAAGCGTACCAAAATATAGCAGGGTCAAACTCCCCCTGCTCTCCCTTTGTTCTTCTCTGTTGGACAGTCCCTCTTGTAATGTCCTATTTCACCACAAAGGTGACATATGAGAATGGTTTCGACATTGGTAGTTGAAGTGATGAACTCCACCGAAGTTCTACAGATGCGGGCGGTATGCCCCTTTATGTTGCATCTATTGCAATGTAGCTCTCAGCAAACTCCATGATGATGGTAGTTGCACTTGCTGCAGTGTGGGAGGTTTCCTAAATACGGCGTGGTCGGTACTGGAATAACAGGGCTGATGGGGGTATTGACTGCCCCAGTTCGTTGCCCTCTGTTAGGTTCTTGAGTTGAACAACTCCCTTTCTTGTTCTTGAACTTTCGTTTCAGGATATTAGGCTTAAGGTTTGAAGTGTCCTTACAAATTGGCACTCGTTGCTGTACTTGACCATCACCATGATCGGGGTTACCGATAGCATTACCACTAACATTTGCATTGTTAGCATTAAGGTGTGCCATGATAGCTGCTACAGCTGCTGTGACTGCAACTTGAAACGTAGCCGCATCTATTTGAAGGATTGGTGTTTTGCTGGTGGGTTGGTTACGTTTCTTCGGAGGCATGATTTTGTTTCATGATAAGAAAATGAGCTCGTGAGCGACTATCGTTGTCTCTAGATGTATTCTAACCATTTGTATCTATGTATAAATCTTTCGTTTTGTTATATTGTTCTCAATGATTCGACCTGCATCCCTATGATGCAGTCCTGGTAAGGAACATAAATAAGTTTCTAGAATGGTTATGAACCGAGTATCATCCGAACTAAGTTACCTTCGATTGGTGGATATCGTTTTTCCAACTTTCGAAAATATTCGAAAACAATTCATAACAGTGTCTACATAAAATAGACTTATGAATTTGAGAAATAATCACTATTAATTAAGATATCGTGATCTGATTTATTGTTATTAGCCGTGACAAGAAAAGAGGATAAGCTCAAAACCTAATGTGATTGGTATAAATACTAACTCACTAGGTTGTATCATTTATTAGTTATTACTTAAATGAAAAGGCGCTCAAACACTTCACATGAATCACACGTGGTTTTCTTTTGTTCTCTGTTCTATTCTGGGTGGTAATGATTTGTTCTCTCCTGGTATCTATAGGGTGTCCTTCTCTTCCGTAAATATATTGAATTCCTGAGCTTTCTTATTTCCGATTTGATCCCCATTACTTCGTAATGAAGATTTTGAATCTCGGAAGTTCATGTGAATATCTCATTGGTGTCCTTAATAGAGTAAGGGCACTAAATGATTTCTATAGTTTATTTACTTCTCATCTGTTTCTTTCTCGGAATTCTCCTAATGAAATTTTGTTGGATCCTCCTTGACTCTTCTATTAATTGCTGGAGTAACTACATCTATCTAAGGGGTTTACACGAGAATGGGAATGTCTAAAGAATCTATGAGAAAATTTAAATTTTTACGAAGGTGATCCTTTCTAATCATTCTATAATCACATGGTGTGTACCGATTATATATAATCCAGATCAAATAGACCTTCGAATAAGTAATCCTACTCTAAAACCACATCCAAACAAGGAAAAGGAAGTAGAGTGAAAATCACATATTCTAAGTCTATAAAATCTCGGCTATATATAACCTTAACGTATCCACTTAGTAATTATAGACTTATCAGAAAAGATCTTTTTAACATTTCCCCAAGGTTATTTATGGTATCTAAAATACCTCCCTGGTATTTTAATTATAAGTTTGATTCTTGGACTTCTAGATATAAGAAGTTGATAAGTTTTCAGTTTTCTTGTTATAGCATCCTAAAATACTCCTATAGTATTTTAATCTTTATGTTTGGTTCTAGAATTCTTCTGGTACCTAGGTAAGTTTTAGACTTGTTGCAACACTACAATCACTCCTAAACACATGTTGGTCATATCTCAAATGAATATAGTTGATCAGGCAATATTGATCCCGGATATGATTACGTCACTGTCTAGGTTTAACTGTAATGTCCAACATCCAAATACTTTTGTTTTGTTCTTCTTGTGATACTCATTCTTGTATATATATATTCTGCATGTACTCATACTTTTATAAAATATTGTTATATTTTTAAAGTATAACTCTTGGTCAGAGTGTTTTTATTCCAATGGGTTTATAGTTGTATATCTTTTATGACTAATATACTGAGTTCACTATAAACACTGCTCTGACACCAATCTGTCACACCCCCAAACCAGAACGGCGGAAACGTTCGGGGGCGGAGGACTTCAGGTAAGTATCACAACACATGAAATATAGTAATCAAAGTACAAACAACCATTGCATTAATAAGTATAAGTTTTACATAAGTGTTTAAACATTACATATTCAAACACCAAAGTAGGTACAGTAGAAGACAAGAGTCACGGTACGGTACTAGGTAGTCTTCTCAAAAGCTTCGGGAGTGTACCTATCTACTGGATTCCTGAGAATACAAGATATTTGGAAAGAGTACATCAGCATTTAAGCTGGCGAGTTCATAAGTATTTTAGTTCTGTTAAGTATACTCTAAGTTCTTTGGAAAAGTTCACTGGTTCCTTCAGATAATCCTATATTTCCTGAGGTGATAAACTGATAACCTCAATAGTTTCCCTCTGTAATTACTTAGTTTATACTAATTATATATAACCTAATATCGAACGGAAAGTTAAATGGGTGTATCTGCCCTAAGCCCACAACCAAACAAGGAACAGGAAGTAAGGCGGAAGTCACACATTTCACTGTCAATCGGATATTACTTATGTATAACTCTGATGTAATAACTAAGGAATTATAGAAGTAACCACTAAAGGTCCTTTATGTTATACTAGTTGACTAAGTTCCAATTGTAAAAGTAGTTTAATCCCAAAAACCGTTTCATTTGTAAAAGTGGTTTAATCCCATAAACCGTTTCATTTGTAAAAGTGGTTTAATCCCATAAACCGTTTCATTTGTAAAGTGGTTTAATCCCATAAACCGTTTCATTTGTAAAAGTGGTTTAATCCCATAAACCGTTTCATTTGTAAAACTATTCTTAGTTATATCTGTTCTACAGTAAAACATTAGTATTAACCCTGGAAAATAATATATTATCCATAATACTACCTTGTGGTTTTAAATGTTCCAAAACCAGAAGTACAAATATATTTGCCCTACTTGATTTCATGATACTTAGTTTTTACTGTAAGTAAAAACTAACAGAAGGTATATTTGGTCAGGATGTAATTATCTTTTCTTACTGTTTTAAGAGAAGTATATTACTTAGTAATTTACTCGTTGTTTTATCCATGTGAGTTCTATTAACCATACTGATATGACTGATGTGCCTGCTGCGACGTTCTTCATGCGTCAGAAACGATATGATATTTGACACCCTAGGCCTGCCGGCCATACTGTAGCGAACAGTAAAGGTGCGGGATTGTCAGTCCCATATAGATCTATACACAAATTCACACCCTCCCTACAAGAGATTCTGGTTAATAAGTCAGGACTTAAGGTTGTACTTAGATAAGTACACCATGAAGAGTCTCACAAATTTATTGTTTCAACGAGATTTATGATGTATTATTACCCCGTGATTGCTAACCCTGGTACTCTGTATTGTACCTTTGTTAATGCAAACTCGGTATGATGTATTATTACCCCGTGATTGCTAACCCTGGTACTCTGTATTGTACCTTTGTTAATGCAAACCCGGTATGATGTATTATTACTTCTTTAATATGTTATTCATATATTAAAGGTATTATACATATCCTGGTATAGTTAAATGAATTTTTGTAATTTCCTTGGAAAGTATACAATCGTGAATCATACTTGTATATTTAGTTTTGAATCATAAGTTATACATATTATAATTTATTTGTTCTATCTGATTAGCTTGATTTCTCATGGATGAACACCTTTGCTCAGTATGATGCAAAGGTAATGATACCTAATGGAGCAACCTTTTATATTCATATATGTATTATATATATATATATATATATATATATATATATATATATATATATATATATATATATATATATATATATATATATATATATATATATATATATATATATATATATAATTAAGAAGGAAACGACCTTCGGACAAATAACACCACCTTAATTCCACATCCAAAGAAGGAAAAGGAAATAAGATAATTCAATAGTCCTAAGCCCTTCAAATCTTATTTATATATTTATACATATATAAAGCTGATTTTGGCAATTATAATTTGAAATAGTTTATAAAACCTTTTACAAAGAATTTAACGGAGTTTACATGACTTTAAAGATTTAACATGGCTTTAAGTCATATTGGAAGTATTTGGTAATCCTTAAAAGCATAAGGAAACCATTTGTGTGATTATTATCACATACAATTATTAACACAATTTCGTTTCTATAGATGATCTTTCTCGAAGAAACCGCGAGTTTTTGAGTAAAAACCGGGCTTTATACGGGCAGCACTTCGACTGGAAAGAGGTTATCTTCTCGAGAATTCCGGGGCTTCAAGGCTTGCTTCGGGTTTTGGATACGATACCGGGGCCTTGGGGGGTCGTAAGAAAGTTTAAAGGGGTGAAAAATGTGAAAAAGCATGAAATTTTGGGTAAAAATGGTGAAGGAACCGGGAGGGTTATAGCCTGTAGCCTCGGATCCGAAGCGAGGAGGGTGCGATGCGTGTCTCGGACAGGTGGCGACGGTTCGGACACCTGGCTCATGCGAAGGTGAATCAGCAGCCACGCGTCACAAGGAGAAGCGAGGAGGGTGGCAGTCTCGGATGCATGTCAGACCAGGAGAGGACCGAACTTCGGTCCAATCAGGAGCTAGCACAAGCATCATCGGACCAATCAGAAGGTGACACGCGAGACTTCGGTCCAATCAGAAGACGACATGTGGAGAACCCGAGGAAGCCTCGCATGCGAGGGTGACGTGGCCGAAGAGGGTCCATGCGATTTTTCCCGGTTTTCAAGATATTTCGATTTTCATGCCAAAAACTTGCAAAATTCATAACTTTCGCATACGAGCTCCGTTTTTGGCGTTCTTTATATGCACGCGTAGGTAAAATTATACTCTACGACTTTCGTTTAGACTTCGTCGGCTAACTTTGATTTATTTTTAATTTTATTATTTTTAACAGACCGGGACAGGAAATCCGTTAAAATTCATAACTTCTTCATCCAACGTCCGTTTTCGTCTATATTTTTACCGTTGTACTACTTTTGACGAGACCTTCGATTCTCGTTTAAGTTGTGTCGGCTAAATATCGATCGATTTATATTTCGACTTTTTAGCTGTCTACTACTAAACCGAAACTTAGAAAAATCATAACTTCCTTATACGAAGTCAGATTTTTACGTTCTTTTTATGAACGTTCTCGGTTTAACATATTCTGCAACTCTCATTTAGATTGTTAAGGCTAAAAAGCCTTTTATCGAAAATTCACTTTTTACATTGAACAGTGTTTTGCCGGTTTTGTCGCGGATTTTCGATTGGTCATAACTTCTTCGTTATAACTCGGATTTCAGTGTTCTTTATATTTTTGGAAACCTTGTTACAATCTCTACCACTTTGTTCATCCCAATTACGATTATTGATCAATTTATTTTTGACCTAAATTTGACTGGTGTCATAGCCTGGTCAGTGGCACGGTTATCTTGGAGAAGTCCTGAATGAATCTCCGATAGTAGCCTGCCAGTCCCAGGAAGCTCCGAATCTCAGATGGAGACCTCGGAACCTCCCACCTCAGCACGGCCTCCACCTTGGCCGGATCAACCGAAATCCTGTCCTGGTTGACAAGATGCCCAAGAAACTGCACCTCGCACAAGCAGAACTCACACTTGGAGAACTTAGCATACAAGCTCACCCTCCTCAAAGTATCCAGAACCTCCCGCAAGTGCTCCTCATGCTGCTCTCGCGTCTTGGAATAAACGAAGATGTCATCAAGAAAACTATCACAGACCGATCCAACATCGGTCTGCACACGCGGTTCATGAGATCCATGAACGCGGCAGGAGCATTGGTGAGTCCGAAAGGCATCACCACGAACTCATAGTTGCCATAACGCGTCCGAAACGCAGTCTTCTGCACATCCTCGTCTCTAACCCTCATCTGGTGATACCCTGAACGCAAATCAATCTTGGAGAACCAAGATGCTCCTTGTAGCTGGTCAAATAGGTCATCAATCCTCGGGAGTGGGTAACGGTTCTTCACCGTTACCTTATTCAGCTCCCTATAGTTTATACACATCCGATGCAACCCGTCCTTCTTCTTTACGAACAGAATCGGGGCTCCCCAGGGTAAACTGCTCGGTCTAATGAATCCCTTGTCTAACAGCTCCTACAGATGTGTAGACAACTCCTGCATCTCAGGAGGAGCCAACCGATACGGTGCCTTGGCTATCGGAGCGGCACCAGGGACTAGGTCGATCCTGAACTCTACCTGCCGCTGTAGAGGTATCCCAGGCAACTCCTCGAGGAATACATACGCGAACTCTCGTAGCACTGGCACGTCGCCCACCGTTGCCTTACCCGCCTCCCGGGTGTCCATAACATAGGAGACATATCCTGCGCAACCCTGCTAAAGGTAGCGCCTAGCCCTCGCTGCTGAACATAAAGCTGGCCCTCGTTGTGGCCTCTCGCCCTGAATCACCAGCTCTCCCCCACTTGAGGTCCTGATTCGCACCAACTGCTGCGTGCAGTCGATCACCGCCCCATTGGGGCTCAACCAGTCCATACCAATAATAACCTTGTTCCCCCGCAAAGGTATGGGAACCAGGTCTACCAGGTAACGTTCCTCGAACAACCGCAAAACACAATCTCGGTAGACCTCTGATGCTCGCACTGACCAGTCGTCTGCAATCTCGACCTCTAGAGGGCAATCCAACATGTCCGAAGACTCAGGAAACTTCTTGCTAAGCGCAAGAGAGACAAACGATCAGGTAGCACCCGAATCAAACAATACCTGAAATGGGATGCCGTTCACATGGAACGATCATAAACAGAGCACATACACAACATATCAAAATCACAGCATCATAACATAAAAGCCTAAGAAAGAAATCGTACCCGTCACCAAATCAGGTGCAGCGCGTGCCTCCTCGGTTGTCAACTGAAATGCTCGGCTCTGCACCACCGGAGCCTCTGCCTTGGCCTTCCGGCCATCTGTAATCCACGCTGTCGCTGGAGTCGGTGCCACCGCTGGCGCTGCTGTTGACGCTGCTGTCAAGCTAGGGCAGTTGGCCTTCTTATGGCCCCTCTGATTGCATTGGAAGAAAATCAGGTGTGACATCTGCACTGTGGGGGAGGGGGCAGTACAATCCCTGCCAAAGTGCCCCGTCTTGCCGCACTTGTAGCAGCCTGACGATCCCGCTCTACAAGCTCCCTCATGCGGCCTGCCACATTTCCTGCAGCGGCTCTGGCCCGACTGGCCCTTCGACCTAATGCCGGATCCCTTGGGTTTCTTCCCCAAAACCCCTATCACCTGATCAGACTATGCTTTCCTCTTCCTGACATGCTCCAAATCGAGCTCCCTCTCTCGCGCCCTGGCAATCATGGACTCCAGGGTCGGGCAGGCTGAATAGCTGACATGCTCCCGAATATCAGCCCTCAACATATCATGGTAGCGGGTCCTCCGCATCTCCTCATACCCCGACATACTGGGGTACCAACAGGGCCCTTTCCCTGAACTTGGCGGTGATCTCCGCCACTGTCTCAGTCGTCTGCATCATATCCAAAAACTCCATGGCCAGCTGCTGAAGCTCCAGAGCCGGCGCAAACTTAGCCCCGAATTTGGTTACGAAATCTGACCAAGTCATAGCCTCGACGGCTAGGGCTCCCAACGAGTCACCAACTGACTCCCACCAGTCTCTAGCTCTATCCCTCAAACATCCCGCAGCAAATCGGATCTTCGACCCTTCCGGACAGAAGATCGTCAACTGTGCAGACCCAATGTCTGCGATCCATTTCCTGGCAGCAATGGGGTCCTTAACCCCATGAAAGTCCGGTGCACCACTCCCTCGGAAGTGCTTAAAGGACAGTGTGCGTGTACCGGTCTGGCTAGATGCCAGATCACTCCTGAATGCCCGGAGGCGATCCTCCATCAGCTCCACAATCCCCTCATTGATCCACCTGAAAATGACCGGCGTCGACTCAAGGATGCCTCTCGTGATCTCAGGCGCGATGAACTCGTGTAGCCCGTCATCAACCTGCTCAGATCCTGCGCCCGATCCTAACCCTGATACTGACCCAGATCCTGCTCCATGTCGTGTAATGGCCATACTGAAAATAAACACATAAATGTCAGGATCGTACATATCCTCAAGAGGTCTCACACATTCTCCAAGTTTCCCAGTTCTATCTCAACCTTCCTTGATTCGAGTACGGATCCTCTGCTTCCAGTAGTACGGGCCCATACTACCTTCCACATCTATCCGTACTTTCCTCAAGAACTGCCTTGACTTTACCAAGTCCCTTTATACTAATACAACTTCCCAACTAAGCTCATCATAGGCTTTCCTAAGGCACTCCCCGACCTACTCTCCGCCGTCAGCTGCACTAGGAGTCCCTACCACCTCTCCCTAACTAGCTTATGGATACTGCTACATATCTGCTCACTATTTAGTTAGAGTTAGCCAGGACCCCTATAGCACAAAGCAAGCAGCATTCGTGCATTGAGTAACCAATTCAGTCATAACCTATACAGGTAATCCTACTGCTGACTAAACGGTCCTAGCATACAGCTCATACAACAGGCATATAAGGCATCCTTCCTAGATCCTTAGCCCTAATCTAGCATGTAGTTCTCAGAACTATATACCATAGAACTTATTATAACAAGTATGGGTATCTTGGGGAAAACTTACTTGAGCTCGGCCGGTCGCACACACCACACACCTTGTTCTTTCTCAAAACTCTTTGACTCAGATTTTCTTTTTGAAAATTATTTCCTTGTAAAAATCTTTTAATCCCTCAGTTTGAGTCCGGACACCCCCGAGCGTGTGTTCGAATCCCTCAAACCAGGGCTCTGATACCAACTTGTAACATCCCAAATTTCAAGCCCAAACATTTCATTTTTGATTAAGTACTTCACAACATAGTTTACCAAACATCTCCCATGCCATGTCATTTGTGAAAAGAAACATAACAATGTCTAAAAATCATATTGTCAAAAGTAAAATAATCAGAGTACATTCCCAGAAAACCCCATGCGGAAAACATGTGTGTGTGTGTGTGATACGCTGCTACACCGTCGGCTCCTTCCCCTTAGACGAAGAGGTACCTGAAACCAAAACTAAAATTGTAAGCACAAAGCTTAGTGAGTTCCCCCATCATACCACATACCATACAATCACATAACATTCATACTGTCGGGCAATTCTGGGGCGCCCGTCCTACTAAAAGGTCATAGTATATGGTTTGGGCTAGGCATTACATGTATAGATGAGTTAGGGCATTTGAGATTGTATTTTGGAGTCTACTGTGTGTGTTTAACGTTTTCGGTCTGGGCAAGCTTTCGGTTGGGAAGTGACCGAAAACAGGTTTTCGGTCTGCCTGACCGAAACCTGTTTTCGGTCCAGTTGGGTATATATAGTCTTGTCAGGTTGTCAGTAGAGGTTCTTGATCTACAGTTGTTTACTGTGTGGTTTTCAGTCCATTGAGTTGTAATAGACGGTTTATAGCTATAATCGTATGTAAGCTTAATTTCAATCATTCTTCTACTCATCTTCTTCTTGATTTCATTTGCTTGATTGATCATTGGTATAGATCCTCCATCAAAGGGACCTTACAATTGGTATCAGAGCTAAACCGGTGTCAATCAAGCCTATTATTCAGTTTTCGGCTTCACAATTTGTGTTCATCAAGTTCTCGGTCACTAGAAGCCTGTTTCTGCTTGGGTTTTGAAGATCAGATTGTAGCTTGTTTGGTGTGGAATCGAGATCTGCTTGGATTTCAGCTTTTCGGTTGAAATCTTATTGTTTTCGGTTTGATCTTCAACAACCGAAAACCTATCTTCAACTGATTTCTGTCAGATCTAGTGTGTTTTGAAGCTGTAGTTGGTATTCTCGGTGTGTGGAAATCAAAATCGGATCGAAAATCTAAGTTTTTCATTGAAAACTGTTAGTTTTCAGTTCAATCTTCAGAAACCGAAAACTGTTCTTCAAGTTATTCAGAAACCGAAAACTATTATTCATCAGGAAAACTTCAAGTTCTTCAATCGAAAATCATCCTCTTTGCTTGAATCTTCAAAAACCGAAAACCCCAAACCACTTGAATTTTCAGAAACCGAAAACTGTGCTTCAGCCGAAATTCTTGTGTTCTTAAACCGAAATCTATTGAATCATTCAGAAACCGAAAACCTCCTTAATCTTCCAAAACCGAAAACCCTCCTTCACATTCAGAAACCGAAAACCAACTTCAAAACAGAAAACTCTCTCATCATCATAAACCGAAAAGTGATTTATCTTGTTTTCGGTCAAGACTCCTCAACCGAAAAGCCATTCTATTTGATCTTTTGATTTGTTTTTCAAGTTAATTTTTATTAAAATTAAAAAAAAAACAAAAACAACAAAAATCAAAAAAACGAAAATGGAATCTTAAAGCATGTCAGCTCACAATGAATTAGATGCGATTATGGGAACCACTTCTCGAATTCCCCGACTGTTATCCGCAGAAGGATTTCTAGAATGGAAATATCGGATCGAAAAGTACATCAAAATGAAAGATTTCAAGATATGGCGCAATATTCTAAGAGGTCCAATCCGCATCACAACCACATTGGAAGATGGCACCATAACTGACAAGCAGGTTGAAAATTACACTGATGATGATTTTAAGAGAGTCGAGGAGCAGGAAAAGGCTCTTGCCACACTTACCATGGCATTATCCCCGGAAATTGCTCAAGGTTTCCGTGAGTATACATCAGCAAAGACCTTATGGGAAGCACTGATAGAAGTCTATGAAGGCAACGAAGACATGAAACAGAGTCGCCAAGACATGCTGCGATAGAAATTCAATATGTTTAACCATGTCTTGGGAGAAACACTTGAAAATCAGTTGCAGAGGTTTATCACACTTACCACAGAAATGAGCTCTGCCGGTGTTATGGTGACAAGATCAGTGATAAACAAGAAGCTGCTGAACTCTCTACCAAAATCCTGGGACATGAATGTCTCAGTGATCAAAAAGACCAAAGATTTAAACAGGTTGAGTTTGGCAGAAACGATGGCAATCATTAAGGCTTGCGATCTCGATGATAAGCAAAGGGAGATTAATCATGTTAATTCATACTCCACAGCAAATCTTGGGATCCAAACCACCAACAACACTGCTTTCTCAAGCTTTTCTACCCCTCAAGCTCCTCCAGTTTCTCATGTTCCACAAGTTCAACCCTATGTGACTCATCAGTCTACCTCATATGTGATCCCTCAAATGCAACACATTCAAGTTCCTCAACCTCAAACTTTAGCTCAACAAGTTGGTTCTAGTGTTGGTTCATCCACAGCTGCACCCGTTCAATCTCATGGAATCAGTTCTCAAGCTTCATCTTTAAAAGAGAAGGAAGAAAATCTGGCCCTCGCCACTGGTTTGGTAAATTGCTACAACGCTTTTGTGGCCGGAGAGCTTTCCCCACAATTGTCTTTTGCTGACGTAGACCAGATCCATCCAGAGGATGTGGAGGAGATGGACATCACCTGGAAAATGGCCATGGCTGTTTTTAGGGCAAAGCAGTTCTCCAAGAAAACAGGGAAAAACAACTGGAGCGTGAACTCTGACAAGAAAGTGGGGTTCAACAAAGGGAAGCTGCGATGTTACAACTGCCATGAGCCTGGACATTTTGCAAGGGAGTGTCCAAAACCAGACCGAAGAGAGAATTCTGAGCGAACCATGGTGCCGGTGAACAATGTCAACAGAGGATCATCTTCAAGCAATCAGACTGCTAACTTGGCGATGGTGGCCCAATCCTTTGATTGGGAAGATCAAATTCAGGCTCTGAATATTTCATGACCTGAAAATGCGCATCTTGCTCAAATCAAGGATTGTGTGGAGGAAGAAGCAGAGAAAGACCCTGAAGAAGAGATGATGAATCTTCAGTTTGCGTTCATGGTGCAAACTACTCCTGAGCCAGCCAAACCCGAGGTCAGTGAATCTGGATGCTCTCAATCTTGTATGAAAATTGTTAAATTCTTACGTGAGCAAATTGAATTAATCAAGAGAGAGAATGAGGACCTTAAGTATGAGGGTTACACACTTAGGAAAAATTAAAAGCCTTTGAAAACTCAATTAGAAAACAAAACAAAGGACTTTAAGAAACTGCAAGAGGATTACAACAACAAATGCGAGAACTATGATCATCTCAAGATAAAATTTGCTGCTGTGACCGCTGAACTTGAGTCATTGAAAAATCGACATGAAAATGCTGAATTTATTTTTAACAAATTCGATGGGTCAAGTGAAGTAGTTGCAAAAATGATAGAGGAACAGATGCAGTGGAAGGACATTACATGTGGAAACCAGAAAAAAGTAGGATTAGGTTTTGAGAGTGTCCCTCCTCCCTTCAATCATAATTACACTGCTATTCCTCTATCTCAAGAATAAATTGACAGAGAACCTTTCACGGTTTATGGGAAATC
Organism: Lactuca virosa; assembly: GCF_052849685.1. Lineage (NCBI taxonomy): Eukaryota > Viridiplantae > Streptophyta > Magnoliopsida > Asterales > Asteraceae > Lactuca > Lactuca virosa. Next base: position 215,532,454 of record NC_136431.1, read on the forward strand.
AGCTTCTGAACAAGCAACACGGTCTAATGATAAAATTTTGGATACTAACATTTCTACCTCAAGTGTAGATATGTTAGTAGTTCAGGGGGAGCAAGAAGCTGAAAAGTCTTAGTCGAATAATTCTGTGTCTAAATTTGGTGTTGAATTTTGTGATGAATCTGTGTTAAACTCAAACACTAATGTTTTTGTTTCTGGTGGTATGTTGTTTCAGACTGATAATTTTGAAAATAATGGTGTTGTTTCTGATAAAGTTGCTAAATCTGATTCGAGTGCTTCTACATCTTTTACGTTTGCTACACAATCTGGTGCTTGTTCTTGCAAATGTGAAAATGATAGAAAAGATAATAAAAACCAGAAATCTGACAAGAGCAGTACCCAATACAATGATAATAAACAAATTTGCTTCAATTGTGGTACTGCTGGCCATATTGCCAGAAATTGTTTAAATCGAATGTTTGTGCACCATTTGTCACAAAGAGGAGAGAATGAGTCTAGAAGACGATCTTTAATTAGAAAATTCTCCAGAACTCGCTCTCGAGATGATGACTGGAAAACAAATCAAAACAAGAAAATGGCAGGTTTTCAAAAGAACAAACAGGTTTTCAATAAATTCACAAACAGTTTGCCAAAATCGACCCAAGCTAAGCCAAAGTCGATTTCGTCAACGAGTAGGTCTGGATCTTCAAAATCTTCAAGTAGAAAATCCACCTGCTCAAAGCAAACTGAAAAGAAAGCTATTTCAAAACCTAAATATCAATGGATGCCAAAATTAAAATCTGATCAGTCATCATCATCCTCTGTATCTATTGAAAAAGAAAAATCAAAAGAGAAATATGTGAAAGTTAAGGGTCAACCCAGGACTGTAATGACCTGGCTTCCCAAATCTAAATGATTCCGCTCATCGTGCAGGGACTGTTGCAGAGGAATGTCGTCAGACCGTGGTATGTCGACAGCGGCTGCTCCCGGCACATGACTGGAGATATCTCCCAACTGCGCGACATTCAGACATTTAATGGGGGATATGTCTCCTTTGCGGGCGGAGAAGGCGCAAAGATCACGCAAAAGGGAACGGTGACCAATGGAGTGCTTAGTTTTGAGAATGTCAACTATGCTCCTGAGCTGAAGCATAGTCTGCTGAGTGTTTCTCAAATCTGCGACAAGGGTTACTCAACACACTTCACCGATAAAGAATGTCTAATCTTAAAGCCGGACATTGTCATTCCGGAGGAGTGGATTCTCGTCACATCTAAGCGGGATGGGAATGCCTATATTATCGACATGAACAACAATGTACCCGATGAAGTCACTTGTCTCTTTTCCAAAGTCTCAGAACAGAACGCAATGCTGTGGCATCGTTGACTCGGCCATGCAAATGCAAAGAATCTGAACCGTCTTTCCAAGAATGAAATGGTCCGCGGTCTTCCTGTCAGAGATTTTATTACTTTTGAAAAATGTGTTTCCTGTGCTCAAGGCAAACATCATCGGAAACCATATCTGCCAAAGCAGGTCAACTCCATCAGTCAGGTGCTCCAATTGTTGCATATGGATTTGTTTGGTCCGGTCAATGTCCTCAACATCAACCGAAATTTGTATTGGCTCGTTGTGATAGACGATTTCTCTCGTTTCACGTGGGTCTTCTTTCTGTCCAACAAAGCTGGGATCGCTGACCTCATCAATAAGTTCATTGTAATGATCGAGAACCAAACCAACAACCGAGTGAAAGCGCTTCGTACAGACAATGGAACAGAATTCAAGAACGCTGTTCTTGATCATTTTTGCGCTGAGAAAGGGATTGTGCGTCAGTATAGCTCTGTTCGGACGCCACAACAAAACGGTGTTGCTGAGCGGAGGAATCAGACATTACAAGACGCCGCAAGGACGATGCTGTGTGATTCTAAACTTCCAGTTTTCTTTTGGGCGGAGGCGATCAACACAGCATGTTACGTTCAAAATCGTGTCCTGATCAACAAAGCCCAGATGAAAACACCGTATGAGATTCTATATGGACACAAGCCATTTGTCAGCCATTTCAGAGTATTTGGTTGCCCTTGCACCCTTCTCCACTTGGAATCCAACCCAAAGTTCAATGGAAAAGCTGATGATTGCTAATTTGTCGGATACGCTGCTCGTACTGCTTACAGGGTATACAACAAGAAGACGAAGCAAATCATGGAGTCTTTCGATGTTCGTTGGCTTGAAGAGAATGAGACGGACGCTAGGGTGGGTCCTGATTGGCTATTTGACTACACATCACTATTTAAATCTTTTAGTGTGTCGTCTGAAAACCAAGCTGGGTCTACCTCTGGCTCGAAGAATATCATTGAAGACGAAGATGAAGAGGTTGTCTACAGACCACCATTGGTTTCTGCTACTGATCCTCCGGTGGAGTCTACTGTTCCAATCGCTTCTCCTGAGTCATCAACGCAACAACCTACTCCAGATGCTGATGCTACTCCTCTTACTTCGGTCGAAAGAGAGTTCATGAACCAAGATACTTCCGCTATCACTCAAAATTTGATGGAATTTCTCTTTCCCGAACGAATCGATGATGAGTTTGTAGCAAATCCACCAAACGAAGCTGGTACATCTACCGTTGATTCTTCAGCACATGACGGAGCTATTAATATCCATAATCTTCCCGTTTCAGTCAATGACATCAGTCACGAAATCCCCTCTCGCATACAGCGCGATCATCCGATAGAAAACGTCATTGGCCAGCTGGTCGACGGAGTTCGAAAGAGAAGCCAGAGTGGAAACGTCAACACATGTCTCTATTCTTGCTTCATTTCTCAAATAGATCCCAAGAACGTCGAAATGGCTTTGAATGAGCCCAGCTGGGTGGATGCCATGCATGACGAGCTCAATCAATTCAAAAAGCTCGGGGTTTGGAAGTTGGTGGAGCTGCCTAAATGCAAGAAATCTCTCGACACTAGATGGTGTTTCGGAACAAGCAAGATGATTCGGGTGTAATTGTACGTAATAAGGCGAGATTGGTGGTCCGTGGGTTCAGACAAATAGAGGGTCTTGATTATACAGAAGTCTATGCTCCGGTGGCGCTTGGAGGCTATTCGTATCTTCCTCGCCTATGTTTCCTACATGAACTTCACCGTATATCAAATGGACGTCAAGACGGCTTTCTTGTACGACAAGGTGAAGGAGGAGATTTATGTTGACCAACCTCCTGGGTTTGTTAACTCAAAACTTCTTAACCATGTCTACAAGTTCGACAAGGCTTTGTATGGGCTGCATCAAGCTCCCAGAGCCTGGTATGCTACCCTAACACAGCACTTGCTCGACCATGGCTATTCCCGCGGCACTATCGATTAGACCCTATTCATCAAGCATGTCGGTCCAGATTAAATTCTTGTCCAAATATATGTGGACGATATCATTTTCGGCTCGACGAGTCCTCATCTATGCAAGGAGTTCGAGGACATTATGAAAAAGCGTTTCGAGATGAGTTCTTTGGGGGAGATGACCACATTTTTGGGGCTTCAGGTCAAACAATGTTCAGCCGGAATCCTGATTCATCAAGCCAAATATGTGGATGATATGCTCGAGAAGTTCGGGTTCAGAGACGCCAAACCTACCTTGACACCTATGGCGGAGAGACCACTGCTGACTCCTGATCTTGAAGGCGAATCCGTAGATCAAACGTACTACAGATCGATGATCGGATCGCTGATGTATCTGACTGCAAGTCACCCAGACATTATGTTTGCGGTCTATCAATGCGCGCGCTACCAGGCTAATCCTAAACTGTCTCATCTTATTGCTGTTAAAAGGATTTTTCGGTACCTTAAAGGCAGCCTAAAACCGGGTCTTTGGTATCCGAAAAATTCCGAATTTGATCTTTATGCTTTTGCAGACAGCAATTACGGAGGCTGCGAGCTTGACAGGAAATCGACTTCAGGCGGATGTCAATTTCTCGGAGATAGGCTGGTGTCCTGGCAGTGCAAGAAGCAGAATACTGTCTCGACCTCAACAATAGAAGCAAAATATGTAGCTGCGTCTGCCTGTTGTTCTCAAGTCATATGGAACCAACATCAGCTGTTGGACTACGGTTTGAACTTTCAAGAAACCCCTATATTCTGTGATAATGAGGCTGCGATCCAAATTGCTAAAAATCCGGTCCAGCACTCAAAAACCAAGCACATCGACATCAAAGTTCATTTTATCAGAGATTGTTATGAGCGCTCGCTCATTCGGCTAGAACATGTTCCCACTGCTAATAATGTGGCGAATCTGTTCACCAAGCCGTTTAACAAAGCTCGATTCGATGTGTTGGTAAATTTTTTGAAAATGATTCGCTTTGAGGATTAATTTTTGTTTAGGTTAGTTTAAATTTGCACATTTATATCTCATTCTCACCCATGCACAAATTTAGGGGGAGAAATAAACAAAAACCAAACAAAAATTAGAAAATTAAAAATCCAAAAACAATAGAAAATCAGAAAATCCAAAAACATTAGAAAAACAGAAAAATCAAAAATATTACTGAGAAGTGATGTTATGGGAAGTGATATCAGCTTGTGATAACAGGCAGTCTGAGACTATGTAAAGTACCAAAGCTAAATTGTCTAGGCTCTGTGTTCGATGCGCTGGTAGGCACGAAAAATTTAATGGTCTTGACTAGGTGCAGATGAACTTAAGGAATCTAGAGATTTGACAATTTCTGATCTAGATAGTTCTATTTAGCCTGACAATACGACGCTCGGATAGGTTGATCAAAGAGATATACATGAGAATCCACCAGTCACATTAAAGAACCCGTATCTAGAACTGTGGTTTAACTTTTCCTCGATGTACGAATTTTGTCCTTAATTCCGGTATTGACGGAGCGACTGGGGAATTTTGATAAAGTAGGTCTGTAGGAAATTATTTTCTTTCTCTCCTGTTGTTAGTCATATGTTGCCTCCTCTGTGTGATCGAAAGATCCGACCTGGACTGCAGCATATGCAACTCTATTTCTCTGCATCTTCTATCTTTGCAATTTTTCCTATCTGTTAGCCATATGCTGTCCCCTTTGCGTGATTAACAATCCGACCTGGTACACAGCATATGCAACCTTCTACTTTTCAATCACTCTGAAATTCTAGTCAGTCATATGTTTCACTCTCTGCGTGATTGAAAGATCCGACCTGAGTGTACAGCATATGCAATCTAAATCTATCATTTCTATGAATAATCGTCTGCTCACCTAAAAGTAAGGAGTATCTCGGAAGTTCTTGATTATTGGGGTATGTCAGGAAGTGGGAAACATGTTCTAGTACATCTATAATTGTACAATTCTAGATTGTCTGTAGATCTCGCTGCTCAATTTAGGTGGACAACAATATCCTTGGTCGTCGTCAGATAAATGATCCTTAGGTATTTTTATCTAGTAACTTAGGATCAATCTATCCTGTCACTGATAGCATTCCTAAAATTTGTCACAATTTTTCATGCTTAAGTGGATCACAATACCGGCGATCGACCGGATCTACTCATGAAAGGAGAGGTACTGACATATGGAAAATGGTTGTCTAATAACTTTGATCCAATATCACAAAAGATTATCAATCTCAGTTAAGGCGAAATATAGGTCGAATATAAATTTTAGTTTTATTTTATTTTAATTTTAGTCTTATGTTTATTTTTTTTTATTTTTATTTTTAGGTTTGATAAAAGTTAGTCTTTTAGAAAATTGGTTTTATTTTATTTTCATTTTTATTTTTTCTTTTAATGTTAATGCTCAAAATGATATATTTTTAAAATTTTGAGTATTGGACTTAATGCTAATTGAAATCGGGATCAGCCCATGGGTGAAGAACCGGTTTGGGCCGGATATATAAAAAGAAAAGGAACACTGAAATCAGTTATTCTCTCATTTCAACTATCTTCAACCGAAAACTCTCCAAAATCCTCTCATATCTTGAAATTTTTTCTATGATTTTTCGTTCAATCTCCCCCTTGGTTTGCGGCTAGGATGAGTTAGTCTTTATCAACCAGCATCACATCGGTCCCCTCCATCGATCCACTCCACATTCCCTTTTGGATGATTTCTGCCACCATCGAAGTGAACTCCTTTGCAGCATGCTCAAAAATCTCCTTAGCGACTTTAATTTGAAACATAGACAAGTGATGGATATCCCACTTTCCAAACTGAAGCAGGTCATTTTTGTCATAGAGACGAAGACTGTCATTTGGAAGTTTGATGATAGCGGTAGCTGTTGTTTCATCATAAATCCAGTAGAGCATGTTTTCAAGTGACCTGTCTCCGAAGTTTTGTAGCACATGAACTTGCCTCACTTGGTTAGTGGGAGGCCACATCACAGTCCTGAATGACCTACCAGTCTTGGCATCAATTACGTCTGGATATACCTTGATGATAGACTCGGCAGTCTTCATTGTAGGAAATCCCTTCTTTGTCTGATCTTCTAGAAATCGCCTGAAGTCAGATGCTTTAACATTGCCTGACGGATTTGCAAACGGAGCGTTAACAAGATCAATGAGATCTACTCTTGTCCAAGACTCGAAGTCATGAATATCCTTGTAATACTCAATGATATTGCTCTTCCGTCTCACAACCCACATGTTCAAACGGTTGTGGAATCCCCATGATCTGATTCCAGATCGGTCACCATAACAATGAACAAATTTCCTCGATGTACGGATTTTGTCCTTAATTACGGTATTGACAGAGCAACTGGGGAATTCCGATAAAGTAGGTCTGTAGGAAATTATTTTCTTTCTCTCCTACTGTTAGTCATATGTTGCCTCCTCTGTGTGATCGAAAGATCCGACCTGGACTGCAGCATATGCAACTCTATTTCTCTGCATCTTCTATCTATGCAATTCTTCCTATCTGTTAGCCATATGATGTCTCCTTTGCGTGATTAACAATCCGACCTGGTACACAGCATATGCAACCTTCTACTTTTCAATCCCTCTGAAATTCTAGTCAGTCATATGTTTCACTCTCTGCGTGATTGAAAGATCCGACCTGAGTGTACAACATATGTAATCTAAATCTATCCTTTCTATGAATAATCGTCTGCTCACCTAAAAGTAAGGAGTATCTCGGAAGTTCTTGATTATTGGGGTATGTCAGGAAGCGGGAAACATGTTCTAGTACATCTAAAATTGAACAATTCTAGATTGTCTGAAGATCTCGCTGCTCAATTTAGGTGGACAACAATATCCTTGGTCATCGTCAGATAAATGGTCCTTAGGTATTTTTATCTAGTAACTTAGGATCAATCTGTCCTGTCACTGATAGCATTCCTAAAATTTGTCACAATTTTTCATGCTTAAATGGATCACAATACCGACGATCGACCAGATCTATTCATGAAAGGAGAGGTACTGACAAATGGAAAATGGTTGTCTAATAACTTTGATCCCATATCACAAAAGATTATCAATCTCAGTTATGGCGAAATATAGGTCGAATATAAATTTTAGTTTTATTCTATTTTAATTTTAGTCTTATGTTTATTTATTTTTATTTTTTTTAGGTTTGATAAAAGTTAGTCTTTTAGAAAATTAGTTTTATTTTATTTTCATTTTTATTTTTTCTTTTAAAGTTAATCCTTAAAATGATTTATTTTTAAAATTTTTGAGTATTGGGCTTAATGCTAATTGAAATCGGGATCAGCCCATGGGTGAAGAACCGGGTTTGGGCCGGATATATAAAAAGAAAAGGAACACCGAAATCAGTTCTTCTCTCATTTCAACTATCTTCAACCGAAAACTCTCCAAAATCCTCTCATATCTCGAAATTTTTTCTGTGATTTTTCGTTCAATCGACCCCATAATCTTACAGGTATGAAGATTCCGACCATGCCTATGTGTTTATTGCCATGAATCGACCAAGAAATCAAGGCTAAATCGTGAAAAAGGGGACTGTTGGAGCTTTCGGTCGAGCCAAGCCGTTTTCGGTTCACCGGCTAACCGGCTTTCGGTCAAGCCGAGCCGTTTTCGGTCAAACCGGCCCAGACGGCTTTCGGTCGAAGCCGTGTTCGGTCAAATCAGCTCACTTAAGCCATTTTCGGTTCCCATATGGCTTTCGGTCTACACTCTGTTCGGTCCTAGGGTTTTCGGTCTAACTGTCTTGACCGAGAACCAAATTTTTGACAAATGAAATTTATTTTATATGGCCAAAATAAATGGAATTAATTGAGAAAATAATTTGTAATTTGTTATTATCAAATGTTTTCTCACCTGGCCAGTTTTGTGCAGGTAAAATGTCAAGTCTTAAAGTTACAGACAGTCATAATGTGTCCATCCTTCCTGACGATCCTCCAGTGGCATATAACGAGTTCAAATCAATGATGTACAGGTTAAGGGAATGCTGCATCTTCACTGCACTAACCTGGAATCCAGTCATCTATATGAACCTAATCAATGAGTTCTGGAGATCTGCAAATGTCAAGAAAGGAGAAGATGGCTCAGTGATCATTGAAGCTTCTGTCAAAGGGTGTAAAGTTGTCATCACTGAGCAATTTATCAGAGATATCTTGAAGATTGATGACAAAGCTGCTTATCCGACTGATATAGATCTGAGACTAGTTGACAAGTATCTCGAGAAGATGGGATACGAAGGAGTTTTTCCACCTACCCTGAAGAAGCTGTTACCTCCTTACTGGAGGTTTCTAGCTCACGTATTCGTTAATTGCATTTCTGGAAGGAAGGGTGGATCAGATGAGATATCTTCAAGGAATACTCAGACAATTGTTGCACTGGCTGCGGGGATTAACTTCAATTTTTCAAAATTCATTTTAGAGGAGATGACTACAAATGCCAGCAAGAAGTCAAAAGATCAATTCCTGCTGTACCCAAGATTCATTCAAATCTTTATCAACAAGCAATACCCTGAGTTGGTCAAGACAGGAGAGATACTAGACATGAAACCATTCGGACCAAACACTGTGAGCCTAATCAAGCAGAACCGTAAGGGGAAAATAATGTTCCAAGGGAAGTACCCTTTCGAGAAATTTGGAAAGTTTGCTGAGCTGTCAGACTCTTCAGAATCCCATGGGTCGTCTGAACAAATGTCAACTGATCAAGCATCGTCAGAACATGCAAATGTGAATGACGATGTTATCGATGTGTCAGACCATGAGGAAGAAATTGTTGCTCTGTCCACCATTATTGCTGAAGATCATGATCTTGAGAATGTGACAGTTCAAAATGATTTCAGTGAAGGAGGAGAAAATGATGATTATGAGGATCTTGACCTATCCAGTTACGACAAAGATGATGTAGCGGTGAATTGTGGTGTAAATGAGAATATTTTGTCAAACGAAGACCTTGATGACTTCTTTGACTGCATCCATGATGGTGCTAATCAAACACCGGAGATAAGGGAGAAAGTTGATGCTCAAGAGACTGTGCCTCCGGTTACCGTTCAAGTGGCTGATTCTTCAACTCAAATGGACACATCATCAGGGATTCCTCCCCTTGATAATGTGGTTCCTACATCCGAGCCAGTTACAAGTGATTCCCAGACAGTCCTGACCTCCCAACCCCCGATAAAGAGACGCAGAATTGATCCAAGGGTGGGAGTAATTTTTCCTGATCAAACTCAAACCACAGAGACTCCTCCATCTACAACATTTGCTTCTTCCTCATCTGTGCCCATTCAAGAGAGTCCCAGCTCTATCCATGAAGCTGGTGGTTCGTCTGCTGGCCTGAGATCGTCTCCTCCAAGGTGTTATCATGATGTTGTCTCTGAGAGACTAGCCATACATTTGGCCCAGCAATTAAGTCCAACTCACTCCTCACGTGGAAAAGGAATATCCTTTGAGGAAGGTATATCTGAGATGATGATGCCTCAGTGCCTGAGCTGAGAAAGGAGATTGGTGTGCTGAACCAGAAACTCATTGAGAAAGACCTCATGATCAGTCAGCACGAGTATCGTATTGCTGATCTTGAGGCCACCAATGCTCAGCTCATCATTCGTATCGATGATCTCGAAGCAGAAAAGTCACTGAAGACTGAGAAACTTTCAACTCTTGAGACTCACCTTAGTGCTCTGTCAGCATGCTACTTTGACATGAAACAAAAACTGACAGAGGAACTTGGTGACAAATTCAAGTCCTCAGTGGAAATCCTTCGAGTTGACCCTCCATCTGGAACCCATCCTGGTGACTCCTCCTCATCCAAGAAAACTATGATCTATGATAAATTTCCCACAGAACCTGTCCAAGGTCCTCATATAATAGCCATCAAGAAAGCAAAGCTGAATGAATCCTCCAAGAAACCGCAAATCATGTTCAAGAGAAGTTCAGATGACAACGCGCCTCCAGGTCAACCAAAAATCACTCGTACTGATCTTGAAAAGAAGAAATTTGTTCATTGTTATGGTGACCGATCTGGAATCAGATCATGGGGATTCCACGACCGTTTGAACATGTGGGTTGTGAGACGGAAGAGCAATAACGTTGAGTATTACAAGGATATCCATGACTTCGAGTCTTGGACAAGACTAGATCTCATTGATCTTGTTAACGCTCCGTTTGCAAATCCGTCAGGCAATGTTAAAGCATCTGACTTCAGGCGATTTCTAGAAGATCAGACAAAGAAGGGATTTCCTACAATGAAGACTGCCGAGTCTATCATCAAGGTATATCCAGACGTAATTGATTCCAAGACTGGTAGGTCGTTCAGGACTGTGATGTGGCCTCCCACTAACCAAGTGAGGCAAGTTCCTGTGCTACAAAACTTCGGAGACAGGTCACTTGAAAACATGATCTACTGGATTTATGATGAAACAACAGCTACCGCTATCATCAAACTTCCAAATGACAGTCTTCGTCTCTATGACAAAAATGACCTGCTTTAGTTTGGAAAGTGGGATATCCATTACTTGCCTATGTTTCAAATTAAAGTCGCTGAGGAGATTTTTGAGCATGCTGCAAAGGATTTCACTTCGATGGTGGCAGAAATCATCCAAAAGGGAATGTGGAGTGGATCGATGGAGGGGACCGATGTGATGCTGGTTGATAAAGACTAACTCATGCTAGCCGCAAACCAAGGGGGAGATTGAAAGGTCATAGTATATGGTTTGGGCTAGGCATTACATGTATAGATGAGGTAGGGCATTTGAGATTGTATTTTGGAGTCTATTGTGTGTGTTTGACGTTTTCGGTCTAGGCAAGCTTTCGGTTGGGAAGTGACTGAAAACAGGTTTTCGGTCTGCCTGACCGAAACCTGTTTTCGGTCGAGTTGGGTATATATAGTCTTGTCAGGTTGTCAGTAGAGGTTGTTGATCTACAATTGCTTACTGTGTGGTTTTCGGTCCATTGAGTTGTATCAGACGGTTTATAGCTATAATCGTATGCAAGCTCAATTTCACTTATTCTTCTACTCATCTTCTTCTTTATTTCATTTGCTTGATTGATCATTGGTATAGATCCTCCATCAAAGGGACCTTACACCTACCCATGTCAAGCCATTCTGGGGTGCTGACCTACCCATGTCAAGCCATTCTGGGGTGCTAACCTACCCTTGTCTGGCCGTTCTGGGGTGCCGACTACCCTCCAGTCTATCTCAACTGGCAATGGGGTCTATTTCACCCCTACCTCTATCATACAATAACAAAACATAATCATACGGTCAGGCATATCTGGGGTACTGACCTACCCTTCGGTCCTAACGACCGAGTCAGGGAAAAGCCATTCCCTGCTACTAACACTAACTCACATAGCATATCTCGTAAGCATATCTCATGAGCATATCACATAAGCATACCTCATAAGCATATCACATAAGCATATCTCATAAGAATATCACATAAGCATACCAAGATAATTATCACAAAGACAATTATCTACCAACTACTCATGTTGGTGGGCCGGCATTGTGGCCTTAGATCCACCCCTACTGGAAGGTAACTCACCTCGATGTCATGTAGTTTCTGAACTGTCCTAGGTGTGAAAGTCGGCTCTCCACGACCCCTCAATCCATACACGGCAACCCTCAAGTTGGCACCTTTATGCCATGAGACCCTTCCAATGAACTGTCCTCTGGTCCCCTAATTTCCATTTTACATGTAAAGTTTCCAACTTGGTGCACATGCAAGGGGTCTTTGGTTCAAAAGGCCATTAAAAGTGATCCACAAGATGCATGGGGCTCTCATGGCCATAAAGTTGGCACCTTTATGCCATGAGACCCTTCCAATGACTCAGATATGAAGTCAAGACCTCATATAACACTCCACAAATCCGAATATGGCTTGGAAAGCCCTAAATGTGCCCAAAACCCAAGTCCAAAGATGAATAAACACATATAAGACCAAGACAGGGGCACTTTACCTTGATTGAGCTGAAAATGGAAATAGATCCCTGAATCTCTAAGCCCCAACTCGAACTCTCAAGCTCCTTTCTTCTTCTCCAAGCTACACAACCCACCAAATGTACCAAAATGGCCTTAGAACACACAAAAACGGCTAGGGTTTCGTTGCACAGCTTTCTGGGAGTGATAAGGGCGATGGAGGCTAAGATAAAGTGTTTAAATAGGGTGCAAACCCTAAATATTAGGGTTTTGTCTAGACAGCTCCTACTCGTCGATTTGGTCTTCCGGCTCGTCGAGTAGGTCACTTAAACCCCTGATCAATAGTGGAGTCTACTCGGCGAGTTGGGCCTCCAACTCGCCGAGTCCCATTGTAAATTGCAATATTCCTTGTATTTAGATACCTACCAAGAATCGGGTGCTACATCATGTGCGTGCCAAGTATTTGGTTGGAAGAAGGTGACGTGTCACTTTCTGCATGGTGCCACATGTTGCATTTTGTGTGGTGTGTTAGTGCATGTTGCGAATGCTGTTTGTGCGCGTAGCTACTCACGAAATTTTCTGTTTTCTTAGAATAATTATAACTTGCTCATACAAGCTCTGTTTTCGATGAGTTTTCTATCCACGTGTAGATATCGACGAGATCTATAACTTTTGTTTACAATCCGTTAGCTAATTTTGAATTTATTTTTAGAGATATATTGTTAACAGGCATAGATTGTTAAAGTCTGTTAAAAAATCATAACTTTCTCTTTCAACGTCCGTTCTCAACTGTTTTTATATTGTCGGGTTCTTATTTACGAGAACTTCAATTCTCGTTTAGATTGTTTTGGCTAATAATCAACCGATCTAAAAGCCGATATCAATGTTCCACACTGTTGCGCTAAAATTTAGAAAAATCATAACTTCTTCTTATGAAGTCAGATTTGAGAGTTCTCTATATGTACGCTCACGGTTGTGCGACTAATACGACTTTATTTTAGATTACTTAGGCTAATGAGGAACCTATATCTGATTGATTATTTACAATACACTGACTGATCGTGAAACTTCGGAAGTCTATAACTTCTGCATTCGAAATCAAATTTGAATTTGCTTTATTTATATTAGATTCATATCGCAACTCCTACATTCTCCATTAAGATTATTTGTCCTAAATAATATTCTGTTAAGATTGCCATTTCGTCGCTTATCGATAAATTAAAAATGGCTTGATAATGCGTAGCCTGAAATGCGCACAACTAATGGTAATCCTAATAGAGGATTTATATTTATCTATTATATGTTAAATGTATAGCCCGATGTTACGGGCGTTATAATTATCTCCCTCTTAGGATGATTATGCCCCGAAATCATCAACATAACAACGCTAAATAACAACTCCCAAGTCGTCTCTTAATCCTCTAATAAGGAGTTTCCTTGGTACTTGTTTCCACATTGTACCATCTTAACCGATTCATTCGTATTTAAATGTGAAATGTCGCTTTTAAGTTCTTTTATGACCACTCAACAGCTTGTCGACCTATTTCCATTAACACCTTTACTTAAATGACTTGTCATAACCATTCTTCCTTCTCCAAGGATAACTGGGTCCACTAACTTAACAGTTCCACGCCTCTTTCAAGTTTCGACCTTTTGCAGATCAATAAGTATTATGAAGATCTGAGAATGGTCCCAAATCTAAATACCTCTTATTTATTGTAACAACGAGTCTATGAAAATGTCCTACATGGACCAATTCCTTACATATGTGATACCTAGGAAGGTATAATTTTGTTGTTTGGTCGATTCTGACACACTTTATATCGTAATTATACACAACGATGGACACTTGATATTAATATCTATGGTGGGATCGTTCTATTTACCTATAGGCGTAGGTAAGGTTTCAAGTTCCCGCACGATGTTGATCCCTTACTTTCCAATCAAAACGTCCATTCAAGCAGGTATAGAAGTTACTAACTCTTTTTCTTAGCTTATGGTGCTGCAACTCTTCTGGATCTTGACGTAGAACCCGAGGTTGAGTTGCCTTTCGCACTTTTGGTCACCCTTACTTGGGTCTGAACCCTCCCTTTCTCGTGACATACAACCAATCAAAGACCAGGCTGGCTTTGTCTCTACGATTGGTAGTTTTGTTTTAGCTTGAAAAAAACTCCATATTATTACGATAGTTGTAATACTTTCATTGTAGTATTGCTCCTTGTGCTTATAACGAGTGATCTTCTCGTAAGACACAATATAGTTCGATTAAGATTAAGAAAAGTGCTTAGATTGCTCTACCAACATACACGTATACCAGATGTCAGAAGAGGGTTGCAATATTAGTAGCAACGACGGTTGCTGAACTCAATATTTTCATTTTCTCCATTCTAAGATGATTAACCTTATCATACTCTTCTTGATCATAATTAAGATAACGGGTTATTTACATACTACTAACATCCTTATCCACATCATTTCTACAATATTCATAACCTTTACGGATTTCCCAACGAGTATCAAACTCTTGGACTTCTGTTGGTAGTTCTTATCTTGCACTCGTATCTTAATTCTCTATTGAACCTTTAGTCTAGATCTTTGAGTCATAAATTCTAACTTTATTGGAGGCTCCTGCTCCTTCTTGAAATTTTTCTAAAGACTCTACCTAAGATGAGGTCTTTACTTTAGCTACCGTAACAGACCGGATGCTCACATTCTAATGACCTTCTATTGTGTAGTTCATGCGATGTATGTCGAACTAGACTCTATTTCTAAAATCCCTACTACTGAGGATACCTCCCTTCCTGTTCTAATGTGGCACAACACTTCTAGCTACCGGTTGCTTGGTTTTAACGAAGTCTGCAATCTTTCGGTTGATTTCTTTAACTTCTTCCTCTGATCTATCGACTGGTTTCGGGTATTATATGGACATGGTTCTCAGAACCAATCAACTTACTTTGCAGATTTATACTATTTAGAATCGCTTCTTAAAGACCATCACGGTCTGATGAAAATTGTCTCCTTAGTCATTACCGAAAAAAAGGTAATGACAGAAATAAGCAAACTTGACTCGAATACTAGTTTGTCGGTAAACTTTTGACTTGTCCTGATCTAAGTGTGAGTCCTATGCTTCGGGTAGTATAGTCCTCTACTACCTTTCACGCATATTCATACTCGTCCCAAGAATTGTCTCGCGGTTCTACAAGTCGCCACAAAAGAATGAAATCACTTAGCAATTTAACACATTGACAAGTATAACATAATTAGAGATTTTATAAATTTTGAAATGATTACAATCATATTCAAAGTTTATTATACTCTATGAAGCATATATCAGGCTACATACTACGATATTATCTAAGTGGTACGACCACTCTATGTCTCTAACTTTCTGGATAAGCTGCTTCCTTCTATTGACTTCCCGAAGCGATGTCTACTTCTTCCTTTATAGTCTTGAGAGTCATCTATAATGCTTGTAAGCTATCTTCCTTTCTCGGGTGATCTTGTGAAATGTGACTATTACCTCCACATACGTATTATATCCTGTTGTTGAACATCCACTTGTAGGAATAATGACCAGTTATTCCACACTTGTAGCAGGTTACTTTTTCCTTGATTTATACAAAATGCTTCTTCCTGCATTCTTTACACCATTTCGCCTTATTACTTTCCCCAAGCTTCTTGTCGCTGGGGATAGGTTCTACTAACCTAGTTTTTATTGTATTTTGAGGATTCTTCATTATTCCTCTTTCTTCTAACTTCTGATTTATCGGTGGTTATCCCCTTGTCTATATCCTCCAAGGATTTGGCAACTAAGATGGTTGTTTCTAAGGTGGTTGCTATTTTTACCATTGGACCAAAATCTGTCGGTAATCCGTTAGCAAATCTCTCTACATTGGATCGTTTTGTAGGAGTTAGGTAAGGAACTAGCTCCATCTTTTTCAGAAAGGCTGCAACGTACTGGATGACGCTCATCTCTCATGTCTTCAAGTTTTGGAATTTGTTACTTATTTCCAAAAGGTCTTTCTCGGAGTAGTATTCTCTTTTCAATTGCATAAGGAAGTCTTCCCATGACATCCTTTTTGCTTCTCCTTTTGCAGGGTACTGGTCGTTCGTTTCCACTAGCTTTACACTCCGGTCTTCAGTTGTCTAGCTGTGAAGATCGTTTTATGTTTGCTTCTATAGTCGCAGCTTTCGAATTCCATTTCCATTTCATGGGTTCCATTCCATAGTTATCACTGACATTGGTTCTCGAGAAAGACTTGGGGGTCAAGATGCTATGAATTCCTCACAGTCGCATCTATTTCTGTCAACCCCTTCTTTAGACTGATATCCATTTATCACGGGTTCAATAGATGGTGCAGTGACTTCTCTCCTCTCTCCTTGGAGCAGTTGTCTGGTTCATTATACCAATATTTCCCGTATCATAGCTTAAAATCCTGCCATCGTGACGGGTTCAGCTACTGGCACGACTTTAGGTGCCTGCTCGATCACACGAGGATCAGTATGTTGGTTTCTATGATCATTGCCCAATCTGCTACATGTTCTCACCATGACATTCTATACACCCAATCAGGTGTTTAGTGTACTGAAAGGCAAGTTTATTATGATAGGGAAGATTTTATTTATGATTTAGACGCATAAGTCCTCCTTTTCACTCTGAAACGTTACATGCCAATTCTAATACAATAATGATACGTTTAGAATCCTGAACACATAAGTTTCTTGTTTCTAGGTCGGCAATAGAACTTAACTTTTCTAATATTAGCAATCTAGGTAAGCACCTAAGGCATGCTCTGTTACATACCAGTTAGCATATAAGGCATCTATTCCTAAAGTATGCAAGGGAATATTATAGCAAGTAAGGTATTAAACCTAAATTATGTTATATAAAATTTCTTTTTTTAGCACCTAATGTTATTTAAGGCATTTACCTTAAATTATTCTAGTGCATGTGTCTATTTAGGTATACAACCTAAGACACTCTAGACACTTATCTCACCATGATCACTTAGCATTCTAAGTTGTGGCACACAAGATGATTTAGAGAGAGAATTCGAAGAGTGGCCGAGGAAGAATGAGCTGCCGAAACCTGTTATTTATTGCAAGTTTGGAGCGTGGGTTGTGCAAATGCGTGCAAACCGTACGATGCTGCAACATGTCCTCATCTCAGCATGCCATGCCATCCCGTATCTCGACAGAATCAGGTGTCAGTACGTGCAGCGCACTGCGTACGAGCGCACGTGACACTAACAATTCAACTTTGAATTTGCGTAACTCTCGCATACGAACTCCGTTCTCAATGACTTCTATATATCCGTGTAGGTGTCGTCATTCTATACAACTTTCCTTTTGGTCTTTTTGTCTAGTTTTGACTTTCGTTTTTCAACGTGTTTTAATTACCATTATAATCTTATAAAAATCATAGCTCTCACACATGACGTCCGTTTTAGGCGTACGCTGCCTCATATTTCCTAATTTAAGTAGAACTACGATTGTCTAGTTGGTAAATTTTTCCAAAATTTAACCAATCTCCTTGTAGTTTTTTGTCATTGTAACTTTTTAATTACGGTAGATATATATATACCATGAATACCATATATCACCCATACTATTTTGGATTCTTATGAAATTTATATTTCTGGAATCACGTTAGCTTAAGGAGTCTAAATATGCTAAACTGCTCTCAAAGTGACACAACTTTTTACACACTTATTTTTGAGCCTAAAGGTTGACGTAAATAAGGATGAAAATTTCGAATATATTAAAATATATCGGTGGTTACATGGTTGTCATTATTATATTCTTACGTCCTATCATTAAATTTTAACGGTAGTTGGTGACGTATTTGCTAGGTTGACGTAAATGGATGAAAATATCGTCCTGAAATTTAGCGTGTAGTTGGGGCATTTTTAAATAAATGGGGATACTTGCTTCTCACTTGATCTTTTCATTTCCATGTGTAATTTGGTCGTTTCATAGAGTTCCATCGTACCTTGACTATGGGAATGTAACTTTGCTTCAGTCTCTTGACTTCACGATCCATGATCTCGACTGGCTCCTAGACGAAATTGAGCTTCGTGTCGAATTGGATCTCATTGACGGGTACAACTAGTGCGTCTTTAGAGAGACATTTCTTAATGTTTGAAATGTGGAAGACATTGTGTTTGTTTTTTGAGCTCTTGGGGTAGAGTGAGTCGGTAGGCTATTGGACCTATCCTGGAAAGGATCTCAAAAGGTCCTATGTATCTCAGAATAAGTTTTACTCTCTTTCCAAATCTTATAACTCCTTTCCAAGGAGATACACTTAGCATGACTTTATCTCCAACTTGAAATTCAAGTAGTTTTCGTCGAAAGTCGGCGTATTTCTTCTGACGATCAAGATCCATTCTCAATTGTTCCTTAATTTTCACCATCTTCTCGATTGTCTCATGAATAATCTTAGGTCTGTTTGGAAACATGTTCCCTGCATGTTTTTATTTCTAGTTGGGTGTCACCGAATTCTGTGACAACCTGAAATTTCTATCTTGTAAAGTCAGACTTGTATTTGTTACCTTTTAGCCTTTCTAAGGATTATTATATGAGTTTTTAAGCCTTTTACACTTAGGATTTGATACTATGAAGTGTGAGTAATGGATCTATGAAATGCATTCAAGCCAAGAACATCAACAAGGGATGTTCACGGCCCAAACTAGGTTCACGGCCGTGAACCCATGTTTGGTCGTGAACCCCTCACTACATATATAGATTTCCTTCATTTTTCTTGGTTTCTCACATCCTCCAATCAAGAACTCTCAAATACTCTCAAGTATCATCAAGGGAAACCCTCACTTCTCTTCAAAAACGTAAGTGATACTCCCCTTTTTACTAGTTATTCTTCTTATTCACATGAAGCCTTTTGATAACATCCTTGAATTCATCACTTTTCCTTCAAGATATTCAAATCACCATCTTTTCCACCAAGAACACCAAGAACACATACTAGTTCTTGGGCCGTGAACACCTTAAAGACTTCCAATAAGTAAGTATCTCATTCATCTCCTTGATGTCCATTAGAAACACTAGCATCCCCATGAAACAAACACCTCTTTGGCATGATTCTTCAAGAGTTCATGGTTGTGAACCCTTCATAGGATCATGGTTTGGCCGTGAACCCTCCTTCCATGGCCGTAAACCCCTCATAAGAACAAGGTTGGGCCGTGAACACATCATGTGTTCTATGGCCGTGAACTCCCTTCATTCAATCATATGTGATTCTAACACTCCATTAAGTGTGTTTCCTAGTCCCTAAGGTTGTTTCCCTTGCAAGTTAGTTGTTATATATACTAATTATATACATATATGTGTCTTTATATGCTCAATAGGATCCGTTTGTGCTCGAGACTTCACTTGGCATACTTAGCATCCTATATCGATCTTTCAGTCAAATCACTCACTACAGGTGAGTTCATACCCCTAAATTTACGGTTTAATGCTTTTAAATTCTTTTATACGGGGAATACAAGTAGAAAACAATATAGTTGTATAATCAATCACATGTGATTTATAACTATCAAACCAAGAGATTCCTTATACTTCAAAACTGAGTTACCAAACAAAATGTTTCAAATCGTTTTATAAACTGACATCATGTCATCAATAATCATTCAAATGGTTAAAACTCTTTTTATATGATAAACTCTTTAAATGTTTTAGAAAACTCTTTTAAAGCTTTTATAAACTTCTTTTATATCAAATCATATTCGTCTATCTATTTACGTATAAGTATGCTTTAACAGACTTAGGACTATTGCTAGATACCTTGACTCCTATTCCTTGTTTGGTTGTGGGCTTGGGGTAGGATCACTAGTCTGAATGTCAGTTAAATCATAGTTATAATTATTAAATACATATGTGAATATTAAACCCATTTATAAGGTTCATTCTTAACTTAGTTGCTTGGTGAGTAATTGAGTCTTTTCTATACATCAGTAACAGTCAAACAATCATACTAGTAAACTATAATAGGTACAGTTTAGAGGATTACTAGTTACTATTTCTAGAACAATGAAACTTACATGAGTCAGTTCATACATGAGTCAGTTCATACATGCTATAAATAGAACAGAAAGGAACATACTATAACAAGAATAGAAAGGAACATACTATAACAAGAAAGGAACATACTATAACAAGAACAGAAAGGAACATACGTACTAGTACAAGAAAAAGATAACATAATGTAAACTACTAATTCACGGCATAGCAATATACTTGTTACGTCGCGTTTTGTAACCAGAGTCTCCTGGAGGGAGAGCAGGCATTGTGTGTATAGATCTATACGGGACTGACAATCCCACATCCCAACTGTTAGCTATAGTTGCTGGAACCTAAAAGTGAACCTCTAGCAATCCTAAGTACATATTCCGAAGTGTGTTGGTTCCGAAGGGAAAAGTGCTCTGGAACCTGTCCGGAGCTGAAGAGAAGAAGAGGAGAAGTATTAAGAAGAGGAACACATTCCGGAGTAACCTTCACGTTCGGAATGTATGCTGATCCGGAAGAACGCTATTTTGTCTTTTGTCATTAATTGTCCTTGTATTGATGTAACGTTTCATAGGACTCAGCCTTTTGTTATATTAGACAATCAGAATGTCAGAAATAGTTCTATTGTCCAGTCCTACGTAAGTTACTTAGTTAATTCGATGTAACATTCTTTCCTATATAAAGGAAGCATTCAATACAAGTAAAGAACGGATCTTTTACTCACTTTTTAGGATTTACTCCAAGCATATTCAAAACATTCTTCCTGCTCTTCATTCATTATCTTTACCTTGATCATTTACAATTGTTCTTCATTTAATGGCTTGATTGTTTGTTGAACATTTTATCGAAGACTTGGCTGGTCTTTCGAGCCTTCACTTGAACATCCATTAGTAAGCAGACATTGATCTTAAGCATTCATTCAAGGTTTGAGTTTTCAAACCTTGTCCCTGCGCATCGATCTTGTTCTCACAATAGTCCGGTAGACAAGCCAAGGGGTGACAAATGTCACATTAGTTTCGACGCCAACAGGTCGTCATGTTAAATACTAGTCAATCAACATGGTTATAACCCCATCACATTTTAACCTTAATTAAACAAATTGGTTTTAAGGTAGTTAGTGCTTCAGTAGTTACTTTATACAACATTACTGTACACTTTCATTTTCCCATTACATTCATATAGTCATATTCTCACTTCAAAGGTAATGTAAGCTATTTTCTAGAAATGATAGTCATAAACTTGGGAAACATACATTTTACAAAAGAACAAACATACAAAACAGTCAGGTCTTGGCAGAAGACTACTTTCCATGTTAGTAGAAAATATATGATTTTCTAGGAAGTATACAAAATTTTACATCAAAACACATACAAACATTTTCATCAAACTAATGCAAACATTTGACATAAAAATACTTATGGACTCACCAGCTTAAATGCTGATCTACTCTTTCAAAATAACTTGTATTCTCAGGTCACCAGTACACAGGTACACTGGACCAGGTTTTGAGAAGACGGAGCATGTTCAAGACTCGTCTTTTATTTTGATATATATAATTTTGGTGTCTTACAAATACATTCAGAACACTCTTGTATTAACTATATTATTAATGCAATGGATGATGTTGTTGCTTGTTTTACTATTGTGCATTGTTATGATACTGAACATGACGTCCTCCGCCCCCGAACGTTTCTGCCGTTGTAGTTTGGGGGTGTGACAGATTGGTATCAGAGCTCTGTTTATAGTGAATTGAGTATATCAACCCATAAAAGATATACAACTATAAACACATCAGGATTAAAACACTCTGACCAAGAGTTTATACTTTTTAAATAATAAAATATTTTTCTAAAGTATACATACATGTATTCATACTAGGATCAGTGTCATGCTAGAACAAAATAAAAGTAATTGGATGTTGGACACTATACTTAAACCTAGACAGTTATGTAATCATATCTGGGATCAATATAGCCTGATCAACTATATTTATTTGAGATATGACCAACATGTGTTTGGGAGTGATGGTAGTGTTGCAACAAGTCTAAAACTTACCTAAGTACCAGAAGAATTCTAGAATCAAACATAAAGTTTAAAATACTATGGGAGTATTTTAGAATACTATAACAACAAAACTGAAAACTTATCAACTTCATATATTTAGAAGTTCAAGGATCAAACATATAATTAAAATACTATAGAAGTATTTTAGGTACCATAAATAACTTAAGGGAATTGTTAAAAAGACCTTTTGTGGTAGGTCTATAATTACTAAGTGTATACTTTAAGGTTATATATAGTTGAGGTTTTATAGACTCAAATAGGTGATTTTCACTCTACTTCCTGTTCCTAGTTTGGTTGTGGTTTTAGAGTAGAATCACTTATTCGAAGGTCTACTTGATCTGAGTTATATATAATCTGTACACACTTCGTTATTATAGATAGACCAGAAAGGATCATCTTCATTAAAATTTAATTTTTATTAATCTCATAGATTCTTTAGTTATTCCCATTCTCGTATAAACCACTTAGATAGAGGTAGCCACTCCAGCAACCAACAGAGGAATCAACGAGGATCCAGCAGAGTTTCATTAGGAGGATTCTGAGAAAGAAACAGATGACAAGTAAAGAAACTATAGAAGAAATTTAGTGCCCTTACCTTAATAAGGACACCTATGAGAGGTTCGCATGAACTTCCAGGATTCGAACTCTTCATTATGAAGTAATGGGGATCAGTGTTAGAATCGGAAGTAAGACAGCACATGGATTCAATATACCTACAGAGGAGAAGGACACCAGGTAGATACCAAGAGAGAACAAACCATTACCCCCAGATTAGAACAGAGAACAGAGGAAAACCACGCGTGTTTCATGCGAAGTGTTTGAGTGCCTTTTCGTCATAGTAATAACTAATAAATTAATGCAACCTAGTGAGTTAGTGATTACATTACTCGCATTAGGTTTTAAGCTTATCGTCTTTTCCTGTCATGGCAAATAACAATAAAACGGATCACGAAATCTCAATTTAGAGTGATTCTTTCTCAAATTCATAAGTCTATTTTATGTAGACTCTAATATGAATTACTTTCAAATCTTTTCGAGAGTCGAAACATGATATCCACCAATCAAAGATAACTTAGTTCGGATGACACCCGTATTGTAACCATTCTAGAAACTTACTCCTACTCCTGACCAGGACTGCATCATAGGGATGTAGGTCGAATCATCGAGAACAGTATAACGAAACGAAAAATTTACATTCATATAAATGATTAGAATACATCTAGAGCCAACCAAAATCGCTCACGAGCTCATTTTCTTATTGTGTAATAGAATCACGCCTCCGAAGAAACGTAACCAACCCACTGGCAAAACACCAATCCTTTAGATAGATTCGGCTACTTTTCAAGTTGTGGTCACAACTGCCATAGCAGCTGTCATGACTCACCTTAACGCTAACAACGCAAATGGTAGTGGAATTGTTATCAGCAATCCCAATCACGCAGATAACCAAGTACAACAATGAGTGCCTGCTTGTAAAGACACTCCAAACCTCAAATCTAAGAACAAGAAACGAATATTATGGGATAAAAAGAAGTGAAACTCATCTCAAAAGTTAGCCAAGAGACAACAACCGGTGGCAGCCTCTGCGGCCACGACATTTGATGCTCCTACTACCGTTCCTACTCGTATCCCAGTTGCCCCTATCCCAGCAAGGCAGTATGCCAGGAATCTACCCAAGTGCAGCTTCCATCACATGGGAGTCTGCCGAGTGATACATTGCATGAATTGCAAAAAGAACGGGCACACTACCCATTTCTGTAGAATTCCGATCCGGCACATTACTTCAACCACCAATGTTGGAACCAGTCCAATATGCCACCTTTGTGGTGAAATAGGACATTTCAAGAGGGACTGTCCAACAGAGAACGATAGTGGGGGAGCAGGAGGAGTTTGACCCCAGAATATGGGAAAGCATCAAAGAACCCTGCTATAATTTTGGTACGCTTCCAAACCCCAATAATTAATTATAATTATAGTTATTCTCTCGTTCGAACAAAATCACAACACTCGTATAAAACTCGGAACCCTAGCAGGTAAAGCTATGATGGCTTAGTGTATGCATTAGGGCCATTTATAATTAAGATTTGTAGACTTAGATTGAGTGATTTCGCATCATCTCCTATTCCTTGTTTGGTTTTGGATTTAGGGCAGGGTGACTCAGTCAACTGTCTTTCCAATCTTAATTATACATGACTGGTGTACACCAAATGGTTATAGGGAGACCTAGTAGGGGTCATTTCATGAAAGTTCATTATTTCAAATTATCAGAACCCTCGTTTTGTTTGTACTTGTAAATTACGGTACAATAGGGTTCATAGTAATAATACCAAGGATAGTTCATCGTCCTAGTAATCATTTCTTCCAGATCGGCATAGTATTAATTTCGTCAAGAAGTTCCGACATCATCATACGACATGGTTTGGCTTGGTCCTTACCATGCGAAATTTATGTGTTGTGTAAAAGAACTCTTCCCTCAATCAACCGTCAGATGAAATTCTTCCAATCCATAATGCAAACCCTTATATCATCTCTCACTTCAGAACTTCAGAAGTACCCATGCGAGGGGTACCATGCCTTTCTAGCCTACCCAATAGTCAATAGCCTTGAAGCGAAAAACACCAAAGAAGTCTCAGAAGTCACTAACCACCCAAAGTATACCTAATAGATCTCCGAGAAAGAGCACTCGTACCGCATGCCAAGTTCAAGAATAGAGACTAAGAACTCATTAGGTTAATCAATCGCTGCTAAGTGTATACGCAAGAGTGGTATATAATTTAGACTCAACAAGATTTAGGATGTGTGATTCCGCCCTATCTCCTGTTCCTTGTCTGGTTTTGGTTGGGGCAGAGCCACCCATCCACACTTTTCGTCAATCTAAATTATATACGGCTTGTATACACGAGGTGGTGGTGGATGACCTAAGTATGAGTCTTATCATGAACTTCAGATCAAAAGCCCGCAGGCTTAATATAAACAACCAGAGATACCTGAGTGGAAGTGGTAGCGGATTACAATGAGCTTCATAATCAAGTTAACCAAGGCAACAGGTGGACTTGATGCCATTTTGGGTGATCGTCGTCAGATTAGCCAAATCCGCACCCTTCCTACCAATTTTAAGGAATCAGGCAAAATAGAGAAGTTAACTAGAACGTGTGTCCTAGAAATTAGTTAGACTGCATGGTGTTCCAATATCTGTTATCTCCGTTTGAGATAGTAGAATCATCTTCCAGTTCAGGCAGTCACTTCAGAAATTTTTGGGAATTAGGCCAGTCAAGATGCATAGCCTACCATCCTTAAACCAACAGATAGAATGAGAGAGCGATTCAATCATTAGAAGTTGTGCAGAGAGCATATGTGATAGACTTTGGTAGAACGAGAATACCCACTTATCAAGTAGTTGAGTCCTTGACCATGCTAGCATTTAAAGTTGCTCCATTCAAAACCCTCTTTGGTCGCAAGTGCAGATCCTCTCTGCACTGGATTAAAGTAGGCGACACACACCTAGCTAGAGGTCCAATTTCCAGACGGCACCTTCGCTGGTCCGGAATTAATCCGAGATACAACCGAGAAGAGAGTACAAATCCAAGAGTGACGGGAAGCTCCCAGGATCAAGCAGAAAAGCTAACGCCTTCGATAAGCGAAAAACCCTTGGAATTCCAGGTTGGTGACTTCGGCAGGGGAAGGTCTCACCCGGAAAGGCAGGATACGCTTCGGAAGGCGTGGAATACTGAACTCAAGGTACGTATGATCATTTGAGATTCTTACTAGAGTTGATCCAGTATCTAATAGACCCCGACTACGTCGGGAATACAATAACATACACCCTACTTTACACGTCTTTAACTTGAAAACTGGTTGTCCGACGAGACTTTTGTTATCCCACTCGCCTTGATCGAGGTAAGCGAGAACCTCAACTTTGTGGAAGAATCCGTAGAAATCCTAGACAGCGAAGTCGTTAGGACTAATCAGATCCCTATCCCGATAGTGAGAGTCCGCTTAAAATGCATCGTGAGGACCCAAATTCACTTGGGTTCATGAGGATCATCAGAAACACAAGTATCCACACCTTTCCCTTCGTCCATGTGTATCCCCTAAACTCTAATTTCGGGACGAAATTCCAATTAACGGGGGGATGATGTGACAACCCGAAATTTCTATCTTGTAAAATCAGACTTGTATCTGTTACCTTTTAGCCTTGCTAAGGATTATTCTATGAGTTTTTAAGCCTTATACACTTAGGATTTGATACTATGATGTGTGACTAATGGATCTATGAAATGCATTTGAGCCAAGAACATCAACAAGGGATGTTCACGGCCCAAACTAGGTTCACGACCGTGAACCCATGGTTTGCCGTGAACCCCTCACTACACATATAGATTTCCTTCATTTTTCTTGGTTTCTCACATCTTCCAATCAGGAACTCTCAAACACTCTCAAGTATCATCAAGGGAAACCCTCCCTTCTCTTGAAAAACGTAAGTGATACTCCCCTTTTTACTAGTTATTCTTCTTATTCACATGAAGCCTTTTGATAACATCCTTGAATTCATCACTTTTCCTTCAAGATCTTCAAATCACCATCTTTTCCAACAAGAACACCAAGAATACATACTAGTTCTTGGGTCGTGAACACCTTAAAGACTTCCAATAAGTAAGTATGTCATTCATCTCCTTGATGTCCATTAGAAACACTAGCA
The DNA here is from genome assembly GCF_052849685.1 of Lactuca virosa. Lineage (NCBI taxonomy): Eukaryota > Viridiplantae > Streptophyta > Magnoliopsida > Asterales > Asteraceae > Lactuca > Lactuca virosa. The sequence continues at coordinate 215,559,494 of NC_136431.1, forward strand.
TCCACATGAAACAAACACCTCTTTGGCATGATTCTTCAAGAGTTCACGGCCGTGAACCCTTCATTGGGTCGTGAACCCTTCGTAGGATCATGGTTTGGCCATGAACCCTCCTTCCATGGCCGTAAACCCCTCATAAGAAGAAGGTTGGGCCATGTACACATCATGTGTTCTATGGCTGTGAACCCTTCTAAGGCCGTGAACACTTCCTTGTGTGGCTGTGAACTTGCTTCATTCAATCATATATGATTTTAACACTCCATTAAGAGTGTTTCCTAGTCCCTAATGTTGTTCCTTTGCAAGTTAGTTGTTATATATACAAATTATATACATATATGTGTCTTTATATGCTCAATAGGATCCGTTTGTGCTCGAGACTTCACTTGGCATACTTAGCATCCTATATCGATCTTTCATTCGAATCACTCACTACAGGTGAGTTCATACCCCAAAATTTACGTTTTAATGCTTTTAAATGCTTTTATGGGGGGGGGGAATACAAGTAGAAAACAATATAGTTGTATAATCAATCACATGTGATTTATAGCTATCAAACCAAGAGATTCCTTATACTTCAAAACTGAGTTACCAAACAAAATGTTTCATATCGTTTTATAAACTGACATCAAGTCATCAATAATCATTCAAATGGTTAAAACTCTTTTTATATGATAAACTCTTTAAATGTTTTACAAAAATCTTTTAAAGCTTTTATAAACTTCTTTTATATCAAATCATATTCGTTTATCTATTTACGTATAAGTATGCTTTAACAGACTTAGGGCTATTGCTAGATACCCTGACTCCTGTTGCTCGTATGGTTGTGGGCTTGGGGTAGGATCACTAGGCCGAATGTCGGTTAAATCATAGTTATACTTATTAAATACATATGTGAATATTAAACCCATTTATAAGGTTCATTCTTAACTTAGTTGCTTGGTGAGTAATTGAGTCTTTTCTATACATCAGTAACAGTCAAACAATCATACTAGTAAACTATAATAGGTATAGTTTAGAGGATTACTACTTACTATTTCTAGAAAAATGAAACTTACATGAGTCAGTTCATACATGCTATAACTAGAACAGAAAGGAACATACTATAACAAGAACACAAAGGAACATACTTACTAGTACAAGAACAAGATAACAATAATGTGAAACTACTACTTCACGGTATAGCAATATACTTGTTACGTCGCGTTTTGTAACCAGAGTCTCCTGGAGGGAGAGCGGTCATTGTGTGTATAGATCTATATGAGACTGACAATCCCACATCCCAACTGTTAGCTACAGTCCGGCATATAAGCCAAGGGGTGACAAATGTCACATTAGTTTTGACGCCAGCAGGTCGTCGTGTTAAATACTAGTCAATCAGCATGGTTATAACCCCATCACATTTTAACCTTAATTAAACAAATTGGTTTTAAGGTAGTTAGTGCTTCAGTAGTTAGTTTATACAACATTACTATACACTTTCATTTTTCCCATTACATTCATATAGTGATATTCGCACTTAAAAGGTAATGTAAGCTATTTTCTAGAAATGATAGTCATAAACTTGGGAAAACATACATTTTACAAAAGAACAAACATACAAAACAATCGGGTCTTGGCAGAAGACTACTTTCCATGTTAGTAGAAAATATAGGATTTTCTACGAAGTATACAAACTTTTACATCAAAACACATACAAACATTTTCATCAAACTAATGCAAACATTTGACATAAAAATACTTATGGACTCACCAGCTTAAATGCTGATCTACACTTTCAAACTAACTTGTATTCTCAGGTCACCAGTAGACAGGTACACTGGACCAGGTTTTGAGAAGACGGAGCATGTTCAAGACTCGTCTTTTATTTGATATATATAATTTTGGTGTCTTACAAATACATTCAGAACACTCTTGTATTAACTATATTATTAATTCAATGGATGATGTTGTTGCTTGTTTTACTATTGTGCATTGTTATGATACTGAACATGACGTCCTCCGCCCCTCGAACGTTACCGCCGTTTTGGTTTGGGGGTGTGACAAATTCTGCACAACATAACGGTGAACGACACTTTCTCCAACAAAGTGTTTCAAATGGTGCTGCCTTTATGCTTGTTTGATAACTATTGTTATAGGGAGATTCAACCAACAGTAGGTGAATATCCCATGCATCTCCAAAGTCTATCATACATGCTCTGATCATATCCTCCAAGGTTTGTATGTTCCTTTCGCTTTGACCATCTGTCTGTGGGTAATAGGTAGTGCTCATATCGAGTCGGGTTCCTAATGCTCACTGCATTGTTTGCCAGGACCGGGACATAAATCGGATGTCTTTGTCCGGTATGATCGTTTTTGGTATGCAGTGTAGCTGGACTGTTTCCTTAACATAAGTCATGGCTAACTTCTCCATTTTTTCTGTTTCCTTAATGGGTAGGAAATGGAAAGATTTTGTCAGACGATCGATTACTACCTAAATCGTGTTGTAACCGCTAGGCGTCTTGGGTAGTTTCGTGATGAAGTCCATGGCAACTTGCTCCTATTTCCAGTTTGGAATTTCGGGTTTTTGCATTAGACCCGATGGTTTCTGGTATTCTGCCTTGACCTTAACGCAGGTCAAGCATTTCCTCACGTAGGTGGTGATTTCTGCCTTCAAATTTGGCCACTGATACCTTTTCTTCAAGTCAAGATACATTTTATCAGATCCTAGGTGAACTGAGTATCTTGTCTTATGAGCTTCGTCCAGTACCAGACTCCTGATGTCGCCAAATTTTGGTACCCAAATTCGATCCATGAAACACAAGGTTCTATTTTCTTTGGACTAGAATTGTTTCTCCATGCCCCATAGGCATTCTTCTGCCTTGTTTCCTTCGTTGAGTGCCTCTACTTGGGCTTCTCAAATATGGGCAGGAAGGTTTGACTAGATTGTTAGAGTGAGTGCTTTCGCTCTACAAGGTTTGACTCGTTCCTTTCTGCTTAGGGCATCAACTACTACGTTAGCTTTTCCCCGGTGGTATCGAATCTCATACTCGTAGTCGTTCAGCAGCTGAAGCTATCTTCGTTATCTCATGTTGAGTTCCTTTTGGTTGAAGATGTGCTAAAGACTCTTGTGGTCCGTGTATATGACACACTTTGTGCCATACAAGTAGTGTCGCCAGATCTTTAAGGTGAAAATTACAGCTCCCAATTCCAGGTCATGGGTGGTGTAATTATTCTCTTGAGTCTTGAGTTAGCATGATACGTAAGTGATTACTTTGTCTCTTTGCTTGAGTACATATCCCATTACCTGAAGTGATGCGTTGCAATAGATGACACAATCTTCGGTTCCTTCTGGAAGTGAAAAAATTGGCGCACTACACAACATGTGTTTCAACCTCTAAAGTGCGGATTCTTGTTGTTCTTTCCATTCGAACTTTGTATCCTTTTGTTTAAGTGTAGTGAGAGGTTTTGCTATTTTTGAGAAATTTTCTATAAATCTCCTATAATAGCTTGCAAATCCTAGAAATTGATGCACCTCTACTGGCGTTATAGGTGCTTCCTAACTCTTTATGGCTTTGATCTTGGAAGGATCTACGTAAATGTGTTTATCGCTGACCACGCGTCCTAGGAAATGTACATCTCCGATCCAAAATTCAGACTTCGAGAATTTTGCGTACAATTTCTCCTTCCTTAACGACTCCAAAATGATTCAAATATGTTGACCATGTTCTTCCTCTTTTCGTTAGTAAATCAATATATAATTGATGAATATGATCACGAATTTGTCAATGTAGGGTTTACAGACATGGTTCACTAGATCCATGAATATTGGTGGGGCATTAGTTAAGCTAAAAGGCATAACTAGGAACTTGTAGTGGCCGTAACGAGTTCTGAATGTCATCTTCGGAATGTATTCTTCTTGCACTCGAACTTGATGGTACCCAAACCTCAAATCAATCTTCGAGTAGAAGTTGGATCCTTGTAGTTGAACAAACAGATCGTGAATCCTTAGGAGTGGATACCTATTCTTGATCGTCAACTTATTCAGCTGTTGGTAGTCGATGCACATCCGGAAGGTTTCGTCCTTCTTTTTGACAAACAGCAATGGGGCTCCCCATGGTGAGGAACTTGGTCTTATAAATACTTTGTGGAAAAGCTCCTGGAGTTGGCTAGATAACTCTTGCATTTTCGAAGGGGCTAATCGGTAGGGTGATTTCGCCACTGTAGCTGCCCCTTGGACTAGGTCAATTTGAAACTCAACTTCACGAATTGGCGGTAATTTTGACATGTCCTCCGAAATACGTCAAGAAAATCACATACTTAGGTTATGTCCTTGATTTCCTTCTTCTCGCCCCTCTTGTACATAATATGGGCCAAGAAAGCGTGATATTTCTTCGGAAGGTATTTATGTGTCTTCATGCAAGACATGATCTTTAATGCCTCTTTTGGTCTTATCTTTGTAGATTATTAAGGATTCCTCGTTGGGTAAGGGTAGTCGTACTGCCTTATCGTAGCATAAGATTTCCACTTGGTGCGACGATTACCAATCCATGTCGATTATGGTCATAGGCAGGAGGTTGACATGAAAGCAGTGGTTATTGAGAGTTAGAAGACAATTTTCTAGTATTTCCTGAGTGCTTCTGGATTCTCCATTGGCTATTTCTACTTTATAAGGCTCATCTAACTTCCTAGACTTATGTATGAAAATTTATCTAAAGTTAGGTGTAATGAAACTTCTTTCAACACTGAAATGAAAGAGTATAGATTCATATAAACCGTTAACAGGAAATGTACTGGTCATAATGGTGGGGTCTTGAATGGCGTCCTTTGTGCCAGTCACAAACACTCTTCCTCTAGTGTTTCCTCCCTCGTTCCTCAGCCTTGGGGAATTCCTTTAGTTGTTACCAACAATCTCACATTTAAAGCAAGCTCGATTATTTGGCAAAGCAGTCATGCCTTGGTTGGTTGTGGTATTAGGAGAAGTCGTGGGTTGGCGACAATATTTCTTGGTATGCCCTCTGTGATTCCACCTGTTACAGTGCACACAGTTTCCATAGTGGTAGAAGTGACACAAACTTCATTTCGGGTGCTTTCTTGCATATTGTGCTTGAGATGCGGGGATTGCATCCACTGTCGAAGCCTAACTGATTGTGTAAGCCCTGCCACTCTCCTATCTCTTTATGGGAGTTTTCTTGGGGGTACCCTTGAATCCGTTCGTAGATTTACACTTATTCTCCCTCGACCTTGGGATGTCAGTCTTTTGGACCAACGTGCCTCATCTTATTTCATTTTTGGTCATGTTGTAAGCCAACCTTTTGGCACTATCATATGTCGATGGTCGATAGGCCGTGACCAACCCTTAGATAGGTTGAACCAATCCCCAAATGTACCTTTCAACTTTCTTGTACTCATGGGTCATATGGTTTGGGCAAAGGGTAGCGAGGTTGTTGAACCTGTTGGTGTAGGTCAAGATGTGGTGTCGCTTATGGTCAAGTTCCACAGTTCATTCTCTTGTTGTTGCATCTCCTCCCGACGATAGTACTCCTCGATGAGCATTTGTTTCAATTATTCCCAAGACAGAGCATTGGCATTGACGAGACCTAGATTCTTGACGTGGCCATTCCACTAAGACATAGCTACGTCTGCAAACGTACATGTAACGAACTTGACCTTTCTTTCCTCAGCACAAGAGCTGATCTCGAAGACAGACTCTGTCTTCTCTATCCACCTGGTGAGTCCTATAACTCCCTCGTTCCCATAGAAAGTCTTGGGTTTTCATTTCAAAAAATCTTTGTAGGTGCATGCTCTTGGTTCACCTTTCTCATTTCCTTGGGAGCCTTCTCCTCCCGTTCCAGAGTTTGTGTGATTTCCATGTACGACTAGTGCCTCATATATTCTTTGTTCAACCATTGCCTCAACAGTCTAGGGGTGGGTTACTTTATGCTGACTAATCATCCTGCTCAGCTCGAAGACCTTGACTAGATCTGGTGATTCTCGGGGGTGCCATATCTAGATTCCTAAAGTTAATGTTGAGGCGTAATTTGATTTGTAGGAATTAGAAAGTTTGTACTCTCATGGCTAGGTTGTGGTGTGTTAGTGTTAATGTTAATGGGAACAATAATAACAACACATATTTCATGCAACTAGGTATGCATAATATGTGTCATATATATCATGCTGCATTCACCTAAACAGAGTGTGGTTAGGGTAGGAAAATCCCAGTGATTACAAAACATACATGTGTAGGCTTTCCTAATATACTAAACCAAAAGAAAAGTATCCATATCACTCCTAGCTACCATGCTAGGTCCAAAACATAAGAAAACTAAAAACCATAGTAAACTATAAGAAGTGCCATCAGCTAGACTAACTATCTATATACAAACTTTAGCCAAACATCAGAAAGAGAGACTCGAGACTCCACCCTCTCCACCTGGAGCTCTAATTGATTTGTATGGCTAATCACCTCCTCTATCACCTGACGATGGAACTGGGCATCATCCTATGCCTCCTACATCTGATCCTGTACGAGTAAGGTCCCCATCTCCATTGTCACTCTCTCTCCTCCTCCAAGTAATTCACCCTCTCCATGAGTTGCATCGAATTCATCCTCAATAAGAAGAGCTTAGTGTCCATCGCTCTAATACGGTCTAAGAGATGGGCGGTGCGAGGCACCAGACGATAGTTGGCTTGTTCCACAGGAGTATATGGGGTAGGGGAGGTGTAGTGGATGACTCCTTCAACTCGAACTGTGAGCCGATAGCCTCCTCCTGCCCCAGGCTTGTTTCTGGGGCATCCAAACGGCATCTCTGCGGGATTACTTTGTTGTCGATGGTGATGTTGGTGGGGATGCCGCCCTCTTCTGTAAGGGGGTAGCAACAACCTTTCTCGGGGTTTGCTTCACCCAAGTACCCGTGGGTGTCCTCTAATACTGATAGGAAGGAGTTGGGTGGGGTGGTGAGGTCTCCGGTGAGGTGGCAGTGTCCTCTTTATCATCGTCGGGCTCGTAGTCGAAAGTGAGAAGCTGTAGCCCAGCCGGTGTGTAGTCTAGTCAAAGGGCTGGTTCCGACGGGTGCTCAGTGGGAGTATAAGCGGGCTCCAAGTAATCACCATCCTCCAGGGTATCGACTGATTCATGAAGTACTATACGCTCCTCCTCTAATTAGGAAGTTGCCCTCCAGGATCCATCTTCTACCATGTTATCGACAAACCTACATAAGACATCAAATAGTAAGATATTTATGAGAGATGTAAAGATCAATTAAATACTATATAATATCAAATTATAAGTATGTAATATATAGTACCCGTAACTCCTGAAGTCCTTATGAGTAAGATGTTTATCAGAGAAGCTTCTGAGTCTAGAATCCTCACCTAAGTATCCAATCTAGAAGTCCTTAAGTATTTAGATTGCCAACCACCGTATCCGAGTTTGGTCATGTGTCGGTGAAACCATAATGAAACTTAGTTGCGCATTCTAGGTCTAGTCATGGTACGATCTCTATACTATACCAACTCTCAATATGGTTTTTGACCTAAAATCCTGATTTGCAACTTCGTGGGTTGGTATTATTGGGTAATAGATATACTTATATAAGCGTATCTATATCGCTCTTAATCTTAGTTGGTTTAGGTAATTAATATTAATACTTCTTATTAGTCTTAGAGGGATAAACCTAATCAGATTGTAGTCCTATATTATAGTTATATTCCTAAGTAATTGCTAGTTCGCTATAGTCTATAGCTCTTAAACCAATTTGTCACACCCCCTTGCTTGTGGTGGAAACGTCAGGCTGTGCGACGTTAGTATGTTGGGATCTCATGCCAAGATATGCGTTCAATAATAAACAAGATGTACTAAACAACATAGCTATTCATTGATAAAATAAAAGATATTACATAATTGTTCAAGTTACAGGTAGGTTACGAAAGCAAAGCACAAAAGCACATAAGTTCCTTGCTGCATCACCGAGGTTATCTCATCCTTCAGACAGGTTCATTCTCCTAAGAATACATGTCGTTTGAGAGGTCAATATAATGTTGGCGAGTCCACATGTTTTATTTTATAAAATGTGTGTAGGTATTTTAGTTGTTTTATTTATCCTAAACTTACTTCCTTGAGTTGGTGAGTACTATCACTACTTCCATAAGTAGGTTCCGAGTGGTAGTCTAAGAGAGTTTGGTGTTGGTTGACCTAAACTCGCTTCCTCGAGTTTGTGTGTACTATCACTACTTGATTAGTTCTTAATAGTAGTTTATGATAGTTATTTTTAGTATGACAAAGTTACGATGAGTTCCTATAATCGAGCTATGAGTGTTGATCCAAAAAACACAACGACGCTTCATCGGACGTAGTTGTGTTTAGAAAGTTATGTCTGCTTCGGTTTGCCGTTGGGTTGTAGCTAGAGACCACAGGTGGGAGTATCAATACGGTGTAGATCTATACATATCTCTCTCGCTCACTTAAGAATTCCTGATTATAGGTCGGGCGGTGGTTGTCTCTCATCTAACTCTTGTCGTTGGGACCTCCCCTGGTCGGTCGTGTTGATTTCTCATTGTATGTTATATGGCATACTTATTATATATATTATTTATTTGATATATATATATATATATATATATATATATATATATATATATATATATATATATATATATATATATATATATATAGCGTGTTTTGCATAGCTGAGAATTTGGGCAAAGTAACACTACGTACTAAGCTTATCCAAAGGTGGCTATACTAACGAGTTTCAGTATTTCCTGGCAATTGGCCAGTGTGACAACTATGTATGATTTTATCTATCATAGTGGTTCAGCATATCAACTAGGCATAATATTAGCTAAAGCGTTTGGGCAGAGTAACTACCGGACATAATATCATCCTAATGCTATGGGCATAACTATCTAACTATAATTAATGATAACTATGTAAAGTTGTATTTTAGACGTGTATCCCCCCCCCCCCTGGAAAAGAGTCGAAAAATGGGCTGTGACACTCTCCTATGAGCTTGAAAATGTTGGGGTAGGGTAGAAACCTCAAGTTAGCACTTCAAGGGACGACCGGGGCAATGGCACACGAGACGATATAGAGAGGGAATTCGAAGAGTGGTTGAGGAAGAATGATCTGCTGATATCTACTATTTATAGCAAGTTTGGAGCACGTGTCGTGCAAATGCATGTGAACCGTACGATGCTGCCATGTGTCCTCATCTCAACGTGCCATGTCATCCAATATCTTGACGTAATCAGGTGTAAGTGTGCGCAGTGCACTGCACGCGGGCGTGCATGATGGTAAAAATTCAACTTTGAATTTTTGTAACTCTCGCATACAAACTCTGTTCTCAACGAATCTTATATATCCGCATAGGTGTTGTCATTCTCTACAACTTTTCTTTTGGTCGTTTTGTCTAGTTTTCACTTTCGTTTTTCAGTGTGTTTTTATTACCGTTATAATCTTATAAAATCATAACTCGAACACGTGACATCGGTTTAGGCATTCCTTTCCTTATATTTCCTACTTTAAGTAGTACTACGATTGTCTAGTTGGTGACTTTTTCCAAAAGTAACCAATTTCCTTGTAGCTTTCATCGTTGTAACCTTTTAGTTACGGTAGATATATATTTTCCATAAATTCCATATCTCAACCATACTATGTCGAACCCTTACGAAATTTATATTTATGGAATCGCGATAGCTTAGGGATTCTAAAATGCTAACCAACTCTCAAAGTGAGGCGACTTTTTGCGCACTTATTTTTTAGCCTAAAGGTTGACGTAAATAAGGATGAAAATTTTGAATATATTAAAGTATATCGGTGGTTACAAGGTTGTCCTTAGTACATTATTACATCCTATCGTTAAATGTTAACGACGGTTGGTGACGTATTTGCTGGGTTGTCACACATAACATTTTATGACAACTTCATTCGGAACTCAGAACCAACCCATGTTACAACCCATACCATGGAGAGTCCGATGCTCCGCCTCCTGCTTCTCCAAATGCTCAATGAAGTTGACTTTGAAAGTTTGTTCGGACCAATAAAAACAAATCTTGTCTCTGAATCTAGGTAAAAATCCTCAACTCCAAACTCACATGTTTCTCAAAATTTGTTTGGTCTGATGCCAACCTTTCATCCATTTGATTATGAAGTATTCTCATCTCAATTTTTCGAAATGTTGAATCAAATTCCAAACAACAACGATGATGCGGATGTTAAAGCATTTGAAGATGTTGCATATCAATTTTCTGAAATTGATCTAATTACAAATCCAATTCCGAACAACGACGATGATGTGAACTGCTTTGATTTTCCCTTAAACGATGTAGATATCTCTGGTTCAGAAGTGCAGGGGAGCATCATCCTCAAATCTAAACCATCCAGCGGGAGCAACACAATCACATCATTTATGTCGGATCATCTTTTGCACAAGAACTTCCAAGATTACATATATGGACAAAGTATCATCCTCCAAACAAGTTATCATAAACTTGAATGCTAGAGTTCAAACTCACTCTACAATTGATATTTAGAATTAATGTCACTTCTCTGCATTCATCTTAATGGTTGAACCAAAATCCATTAAAGAGGCTTTATAACATTTTGATTGGTTTATATCCATGTAAGAAGAGCTAGATGATTTTGATATAAATCAAGTATGGACTCTTTTCCCTCATCCTCAAGATCACCCAATAGTCAGAACTGGTTGGGTTTTCTGAATCAAGCTCGACAATATAGGAGTTATCGATTAAAACAAATCAATATTGGTGGCCAAAGGATTCACACAGATTGAAGGTCTAGATTGTGGCGAGACCTTTGCACCTATTGCTCTTCTTGAATCCATTCGGATTTTTCTTGCATATACAGCTCACAAGGCCATCAAATTTTACCATATGGATGTCAAAAGTTCCTTCCTCAGCGATGAACTTGACAGTGAGGTCCATCTTTAACAACCTCCCGGTTTTGTTAATTTAGCTTATCCGAACTACTGCTACAAACTATAGTAATAAAATCACAATGAATGCTCATGACTCTCCCCTATTTTTGATCGACCATGCAATAAAGATCAAAATTAATCATGAAATCGGGCAAGATAATATGTTGGATATGATGGAGCATCATATGCTCCCCCTTGATGTGACCTCTACCTGAGGTATATTGTTCCTTTAAATATATTAAATCTTACAGACTTTCGAATTAGGCCTCTTTTGGACCAATCCAATGTCTTCCACAACACATGTTGGACTCTATTCCTTCTGACTCAATTTCAAAAAACTCCATCTTGATATTTCGGTTTTAGTTGACCCGCTAAATCTTACCCCAATCTTGGATGCCATCCCATCGCAAGAGAATAGACCTGTAACCTCTAGTCCTTGGATCAAGATGTCCGTAAAGAATAGGAATTGATCCCCTTCCAAAGTCAAAACCAAAAAAAGAACCAAAACTAGTGAATCCACTTAACAAGATTCACAGATCAGTGTCTAACCTGACTCTAGGTCTTTGCCAACCCCTCCCGCCCACTCTTCCGAATTACTCTTCGTAGTTTTAAAATCACTTTCACGCACTCACAATGAGTCTACAAATACTCTACCCCCATACTCCCAAAAGGGTGGTGCTGGCATTGAACAAAGTTCCTTTCACTCCCTGGAACACCCCCATGTGTCATATTGAAACCATTTCCTTCAACACAAGCATGATGGCCTCTTCAGTAGATCCTAAATTTTCTGAACAAGGAGTAGTCCCTCTAAGTTCCGAAGCCACAGTTAAACGGATATTCACCACTGATAAAAGACATTCGGGTGCTACTAACACTAAGTGGGATGATTTTCTTAACATGGCTCAAATCCAACATCCATAACTGATAGCTTATTTTATTTCCTTAATTTTATTAGTTTATTTTAGTATTTTAGCTCTGTTTATTAGTATTGCATTGTATATTCTTTATTTTCTTTATCATGGATCGTGTCGGTTACTTTCTATTTTGCATGAGATATTTTGTAGGGTTTTGGAGCTCATTGCTGTTGCGGTTTGACTGGAGTTGGGCTTAGTGGGCTTCTCGATGCATTATTGGGCTTTACGGATCCATCAGAGGAGATTTGGGATTAAAAAATTGAAGATTTGGATGAACTGGGCATTTGAAGATGGGTCAGGGATTCTTATTTTGGGCATGTACTATCCATATTTAAAGCTTGAAAGTGAATGGCCAAATTCAAATCAAGTGAGTCATGCAGGGTACCAAGGGAATCTTGGGTAGTGGAATGGGTAGTAGAGAAGAATGGACCAATAGCATTCCAACAACACTTGTGAGGGTGGAATCTCAGTCGCGCGGGTACCCGCACAACTGCACACTTTTGGGCACTTTGGTCATTTTGTTTACCATTTACCTTGGGGGGTTGGATCTTTCAGCAACACTTCGATTTTCCACCATTAGAGAGATGGAGAGGCGATTTTGGGAGCTTGGATACTCATTCTTCTGATCTTTCTAATTAATTTGTAGTTTCTTTATGCAAAAACACTTTTGTGATTATTATTTTGTTGCTATGAGTGGCTAATTTCTCTATTTTGGTTAACTTTGGCTAAAACCCTTGGATATTTGTGGGTTTTGAAGGATTCATGCTTTATTATCATTTTATCTTATGTTTATGATTCTAGTTCATATTTCTTATTCTTGTTTGATACTTTGATCATGAGCTTGGTACTTAAATGAGCAATTGTTGGTTTATTTCTTTGGTTTTGCATTGAATCATTGAATTTGCTTAGAACAAGGGCTTTATGATGGTAGAAATCATCTCTAGCTTATGAATCATAACTCCTTTATGTATGTGTAAGCATTGACATCCTCTAAGAATTGGGGATTCCTTCAATCTTAAGGCTAATCAACTTCTTGGGTTCAATTGCTTCAATTGGATCCCTGACTTTGATTAAGAAGGTGTGTTGTGGGCTTCCCCAACCTCGATACTACCTATGAGGAATCTTGGCATATCATGCTTCATGATTGCTATAACCAATTTGGGATGAATGATAAGCTTCATGTTGAATCCTAATGATAAAAACACAAATGTTCATTGTGTTGAATTGCCTTGGTTAACCAATTATCTCCAATATTTGAGCATCTCACCATCTTGCTTAATTGCAAGCTTTTTAGTTATTCAAGTCTTTTAGTTTTCAAGCAATCACAACACCCCCATTTTAGTTTAATTGTAGTTAGTTAGTTTATTTACACTAGTTCTATTGGATTGCATTGGTGATTGAATACAACCATTTCCCCGAGGATCGATACCCCCTTTTACCATTATATTACGTTTTATTTGCAAACAAAGGGTGAAATTTTCTTGGTGGACTTGACATCCCACCAATAGCTCACATACGATCAGATCAATTTTAGCATGATTAGAATGTGACTTCATGTTGCTCGTTCTCAACGTGGTCGTTATATCATTCCAAAGGATGTTGATTTTGATGCTTATCTTTCCCATATAGATTCAACATATATCATTTCTGATGATGTTCCAAGATGTTGGATGATACATCGTTAAATGTTCAAGATAAGATTCTGAGTGGAGATGTGGTCGATCCCAATCCAATTTCGGATGAGCCGCCTTGGAATATTGTTGTTGTCGATGAACCGAGTGTAAATGTGCCCGCCTCAAAGACAATTTCAGATGAACCTCATTGGTCCCATGAAGAAGCTAAAGGAAATTTTACCGACTCCCATCTAGTTTCGGATGATCCTCTTCATGATGATGCAGATGTTGATGGCCATAAAATCATGTTTTTTGATGTAAACATTGACATTTCAATTGTTCTTCCTTATCATTCCAAATTTCAATTCCTTCAAGCTTCCTCTTCCAAACCCCAAATTGACCTTGATTTCAAATCGCCTTCCAAGCACATGCATATGGGTGGTGGTGGAGAAGATGATCAGTCGATAGCACCTCGAGCTTGTGGTATAAGTGGCGGCAATCCTGGTGATAGTGGTGACAACAGTAATGATGAACCAAACACTTCAGATAAGGGATCCAATTTCGACACTAGTTCCTCAGAACAAATGATTGTCGACCGCTTTGCACTGCTCAAGATGAGAGATAAAACTGAACATGTTGATGCCAAAGTCAATTATGTCAATGCTCATGTCGGAGCCATGGACTCAAAATTGGATTTGATTATTAAATCCATTTACGATTTCAAGTCTACTACCCCATCTATCCAAGATTGAGAACAAAAATTGGATCAACTTATTTCTCTTCGGCACAAGCATACCATGGAAGAGTCCGAAAAGAGTTATGCCAATCTTATAGATTATCACGAGGATCCAATTCGGAAAATGCTGATGGTTCACAATGCGTTGGTCAAGTAAACAAATGAGCTCTTCAAGCAAACCCATATCCGATATGAGAAGCAAATTCAGCTCTTAGAAAGGTAAATCCATTCAAAGGACTCAATGACTATCATCATGCAACAAGTCCTTATCAAAGTAATTTGGTCTGCACAACATTTTTTGAACATTCTGAAATAAAACTTTGATGAAGTACTTTTGATCCTTGAAGTAACCCTTGACAAACTTCAAGCTCAAGCTCCTACTGCTGATTCTTATGATAATATCTCAAAGACGGTGAATCTGAGCTTTCAAAAGGTCTTTGAGAAGCTTGGAGATTTGAAAATGATACAAATCTTGCACCGAAAGATGGGTCTTCCGATGCAAGAGGGGGAGATGTAGTTATGACCATATAGAAGCCTAGCTCAAAATTTCGACTCCAAGATGAGTCTATAGAAGAAGAAGAAAATGATGAGGATTTGATGGTGTTGAATTAATGTCTAAGTCCATAACTATATTTGGTATGTACTTGACCCGACCCGGCATGGTCCATTTGGGTTGCTCTTCACCGGCACAATTTATATGGATAGTCTTTTGAGAATAGTATATTTATGATTTATATTAATATATTATATATTCTAATATATTAATATGGAATCATATTATTTAATTTGTATTGATCAAGAATTAATTTAGAATTAATTAAGTGATCAAAAAGAACTAATTAAATATGGACTCTTATATATATGGAATGGGCCAAGTTCATTTAGGTTGGGCTAAGCTTTCATGGATGGTCCATGGAGCTTTTAACCCATAGATCCTATGTAAATGAAAGGTCATGGGTATTAGGGTTTACATGGATGTAACCCTAATCCTCCATAATATATAAAGGGGTCCTTGGCTCACAAAATTGGAACAAGTGTGTGAAAATAAGAGTGGGCTGATTTTAGTGTGCATACATATTCTCTCAAGTTCTTCCAAGGTGTTTTGGTGATTTGTGATTCCATTTGAGGCTTCCACACTATTGGGGCTAAGCTCTTAAAGCTTGAAGACATCAAGCTACATCAAAAGGTATGTCATCTAACTAGAACTTTGTAGTATAGGTGCTTCATAATATGCTAGTTAGGATGAAACCTTGGAATAGTTAATATTTGCATGTATAATAGAGAAAACATAGATCCAAGGTTTATAGGGTTGCATGTACACCATAGGAGTGTTAGAATGCTCAAAACCAAACAGTGGTATCAGAGCAATGGGTTGTTTTCTGTTATATTGATGCAAATGTTTTATTTTCAAGTTGAAAAAAAGGAAAAAAAAAACATGACGTTTGTCAAATTTTAAGATAATTACTTGTTTTGTGAAAAACGAATTATTTGTAAAATTTGAATCATTTGGTATATGAGTTGAATTAGGTCAAATTTAGTAAAAGATAAAATGATATGATTATTTTATTAGTTTTAAAAGTTTGATCTAAATGTTTTAAGGAGTTACATATTTTGTCATAAAATTTTGGAGCTCAAAAGTTTTTTTTAAAGTTGTGATCTTAAGGGTTTTTGAAACTTCCATAAGTTATGGATATGAAAGTTTTTTTTTTAAAAAAAAAAATTTGATTCAAAGTTTTTATGGAGTTACAAAATTTGGTGTTAATGTTTTAAAGAATTCCATAACTTGTTCTTAAGTTATGGAACATGGAAAGTTTCATCATAAAACACCATTAATTCCATAAGTTATGGAATCCAAAGGTTTTCAAGAATTACAAAACTTGCCCTCAAGTTTTGGAATTTGAGAAAAGTTTTTTATGAAAAAAAGAATTGAATTCTAAAACTCTTGGGTTCATAACTTAAACAATTAATTAAATGGTTTTAATTTTGAGTTTAATAATTGGAATTATGATGTTTTGTTGAATAGTTCAAATTAACTCTTATGGACTTTATTAATAGTTAATTAAAGCGTTTAATTAAAAGAGTATTATTAATCCATAAATATATGGTTTGAGTTTAATTAAATTAAAAGTCTAGTTTAATTAATAGATTAAACCACCAAGTATTTTAAATGTCTAAAATACACCCTTATACTATTATAATATTAAAAGTTTAATATATTATATGTATAAGAGCAAGTCGTCTTACCATTAGTAGGCCTCATTCACGAAGCCGGTCTATAAGGGGGGTATAAGGTTACTGCCTATAAAATGGCAGTTTAATGGGTGTCCACTCTCACTCACCGCTTCCTTGACCGGTGGAGGGTCGTTAGCCGAACAGGTAGGACAAGGACTATAATTCTCCCTTCATTATAAGTATAATGATAAATACTAAGTAACTAAACACTTATAAATTCCTAATCTTAGTTACTTAGGAAAATGTGAATAAGGTGCTGATCCATGAAATTACACTTCGTGGAGCGTGTGTGGTTAACCGGCACACTAACCTGGACTTAACAAGGTAGGCAAAGGGTAACTTAATGTTTATCATAGAATCGTTGGAGCGTGTGTGGTTAACCAGCACATCGATTAAGGGGTAAATATTAAGGGTACCAAGTATATTTGAATGGTTACTTCACACCTTGTTTTGTGATCCTCGGCATCCCAGTCACAAAACCTGAAGGGCACACTCGAGATTGAAACATGCCATTGAAAAGTTCAATGAATCTCAAAAGAATCTAGGAGTTTCAAAACCAATTAAAACCTAATAATACATTTCGTTTATCTTGGTGGAAATTGGTGAATCGTCATTCACCTACCTTCAAATATTTTATAGCTTGGATTACGGCATCCCTCTTCCAAGTTATAAAATAGTTTGTTGGGTCCTAGCCTTAATATATCATATTGGGTGTTAGATTAAGGACTTAAATCAACTTTACGTGAATTTCTCCCATTGTTGATGTCTGGTTTAGACAACAATGATCTTCCCAAACCAAGCTTTCCTAATGAATATGACTTCCCGAGTTTGGCTCATGGAAGTCATACTTCTCTTCCTCCACCTCCTCCAATTATTCTCCCTAACCCACAAGTTCAAGGTCACTCAAGCCCTAATGGCAAACAAGGTCTACGTGTGATCACATCTTAGAGATGAAGTCACATATTGACAAGCCGGGAGAGTTGGGTGTCAAAGTCTTAAGAAAGTTGGATGTTCAATCACTTTCTAAATCACATAGTGAGTTCCTTTGGGACTACTATGAAACAAACTATGACATGAACCTTAATGATCATATCTATTTGCTTGGTGCTGCTGAATCAGCAATGATTTGGAACAATAGTAAAGCAAATTTGATTAGAAGATCAACTTCCCAAAAAACTTTATGGACAGTGACAATGGTGACACTGGAAATCCAGAAAAAGCATTCTCTTCCTAATGGAAAGGGATTGGCCATAGTCAACCCGGTTGACCAAATGGTAAAGAGAAAGGCTAAGTCTGAGATAGTCCCATTACCAAAGGGTCCATATGTTTATTTTGCCAAAGGAAGGGGCGTTGATTCCAAAGCTGCCAAATTTACCTAAGGATGTTAAAGTCAATAAGTTTGACTCTACATCAGGTAGAGCCCATTATCTAACTCTGTTAAGTTCTATTCTGAGATCCTCATTACATGATGTGACTGGGTCACATGTTGATGTTTTAAGAATCAAAGAATAGAGAGAAATATTAAAGGAAGTATATGCTGATTCTGATCGCGAAGGTGGATTTCGATCGCATCAGAATTTTGAGCAGTTGCTTAAGAAGTTATGATATATTGCTAAGGAATAGATAACAACAATTTTCCATGTGGATTGTAAGGATAAGTTTTTCCGCAAAGTTTTAAAATAAAAGAAAATTGTTTAATTTTATTTATTTGAAGTATCCTTACAATGGCATTTGTGGAAAATTGTTGCTTATATGATTCCACTGACAGCAATATTGGAAAATAGATTTGATTCTTTCATTTGTGGTAGTGTCTAAATTTACCAAATCAGGAAAGTTCCTCATCGCGCAAGTTTCAATTGGACCGAAACTTGGAATCATGCAAGTTGAATAGTATGATGAATGAGAACTTTCAAGCATTGGAAAATCAAGACTAATTACTTGTTCACATGGATGTGTGAGTCAAGTGAAGGACTAAAGGGATCGAGTATACATTCTTGTGCACTGGTCATGTCCACCACAAAGCTTGTTAAGACTATTTGATTTACTAAAGTTTAGTAAATATGGTTATACTTACAAGTTTAAGTATAATTATGAAACATTGGAAAAGTCTCAATGTATGGCAGAACGAATGGGAAGAATCCAAGTAGGCAGAAAGATAAAAGTTTCTCAAATCTAAAAAGATGGGAGAGTACTTTAGTATCATGTTTGTGATCATCTTAATGATTTAGAAATCATATCACAATTAGTCATCTAAAGGTCATCTTAGTGCATTCTTATGACTAAGAAGAGGAGTCATGAATTATTGAAATGGTTAGATCAGGAAGATGAGTCATACTTCGTTCCAAAACAATTCTTAGAGTCATACTCCAAGATTGTAACTTGAGTGACATATCTTAAAGAAAGGTTTAAAACACTTGTCAAATTTAAGAGTAAAAGTGTCCTACTCTTGTACATTTGAAATTGGTAAGTTGTGATGTTTTGGATAAAACAAAGACCAACTAAGGCCAATTGTGTGAAGTGTTTGTCTTGATAAAGAATCCTCACTATCTCTTGAATATTTGGCAAGATAGTCTTATATGTCAAGAGGATAGTGGGAGTCTTAAAGATCCTAAAAAGAATTTCAAGAACTAATCAAGAATAAAACCTGAGGTTCTTCACTAGCACACGACTTGAGGTTTATAACCTATCGTGTTGACATATTCTGTGCCCATTCCAGTTAAAGTTGGATTTGCATAGGAGTTCTGAAAGTTCTCAATTGGTTGCATAACAACTTGGAAGCAATGGCAGGCCCTGTACTGCCAGGTGGCAAGAAGTTAAGATTGCATAAGTTCAGTCCATATGAGTTTGGATTTGTCATTATCCTTGTCTTGTGACTATGGTTTTGACGATTCACATAGATAAGAACACATACACCATAAAATCTAAGGGTCATAAGGTTTCTCTCCGATTCATGAAAATGATGGTGAGGAAACACTTCCACCAAGTAGATTTGAAGCAGATGACAAAAGGTCTAAACAATTGAGACTATGATTACGGCATCCCTTTTCATAGTTCTGAAATTGTTTAGACACACATGCATGCTATCTAAGGAAAGGTGTATGATTTTGATAAAGTTTTATCAAAGCATCTCGTATCAGAAATCTGAACTTTGGTAAGAAAGTAAATAAAGTATTGATTTCTAGAAGTCCAGCTGTTTTCTGGATACATGTCAAAGCTAGTGGGAGCATATGTGTTATGCTAATAATCATCATGTTAGTAGGAGCATGATAATTATGATAAGTATTGCATATTAGCAATGTTAATTATAGAAAACAAAAGTTTCAATTCGTGAGGTTGCAGGGGTTGAAAAAGTTGTTTTGCTATAATTAAGGGAGAGGAAATTATACTTCATGTCAATTCTAAAAGGCATAGAGTGGGATTTTAAGCTTAGATTGAGATTTTAATCATCTTTAGTCAAGAATATATATATATATATATATGAATTTCATGTTGAATTGGTTCAACATAAGACAAAACTCTATATATTGTGTTCTCAAAATTCGATTATGATTACGGCATCCCTCTTCGTAGTCAAATTTTGGAAACATGGCAAATAAAAATATTGTAGCAAAAGACTGGTCTAGAATCATGTCTTTATGTGAGACATCATGAATCGTGTCCCATTTGCTTTGGGTACAAGATCGATTACATGTGCTATAATATTTATCCTTTCTGAATTTTCCAAATGCCTTGCGGGATTAAGGAGGAAAATGTCTAGAATTGGATATGACTAAAGTGATTAAGCAATTGTCGAGGACAATCTAAGGTTTACCAAAGATTGGTTGCTCAAGGACAGTTGGAAGTATACTGTTAATATTGGATGGACCATATTGACATAGTATGAAAAGAGGCAACTCTTGTTCAGAAGTGGTAGTCAAAATGGGAATATAGAGTTGTCTTCATAGGTGGAAGCAATCTGTGTAAGGTTAAAGAAACTTAATGCAAGAAGCATGTTCAAAGCAATGCGCTTTGAATTTGAGACATCGTTTCCATGGAATTTCTCTCCAGTGGAATACTCTGTAATGATTGTTGCCAAGTCTTTATGGCTTTGTGCATAATCATTACAAGAGCAACAGTGCATATAAGTTTAAAATCTAAACAGATCTCGATAAATGTTAGGAATTCTTACATTTACAACAAGGATTTGGAAGTGTGAAAAGAGAATCATTGAAATTATGTTCAATCGATCTAGTTCACAAAGTAAGGATCATAGATAAACATAGAGTGCATACTTGGTGTATGGCAAAACTATTGTTTAGAAAAACATAGTGTACATGCTTGGAGCATGGGACAACTAGTGTTTTTAATTCAGGTATAAAGTTGATAAAACCGAAACAATGAATAATGAGTAATCAGTATGGTGATAAATAAAAGTGGTCTATTTATATTCATAGGGTTTGATACCATATTTGCTTCATTTATTCTTGTGTTTCACTTTGCATGTTTTAACTTCCATAATAACTAGGTTATTCTTCCGGAATGACTAAGTTATTCAAACCATCCACAGTCGGTCATATGTTGGAAGTAGATATGAATCAAGACTGTCATGGGTTGGTTTGTAGAGGTCCAAGTTGGTGGACAAAGTGGTGCTACAACACTCATGAGTGCTCATAAGTGCTGAGTATTGGATTCAACCCACGCTCATTTGAATCACTTCATGGATTTTATCACGAGTGATCATGAGACGATAATATCTTATACTCTTAAAACCTAGAGATATGAGTTGTTACTATGAGTTGGTTATACATTGATTGCACGAAAACGCATTGGTAACTCGATGTTATAAAACGTGCCTTTGTGTATGATTCAACAAGTAGTAGAACAAGCCATATAAGTCGAAGTTTATCCATTCCTTTTACCTTCGGGATAAAAGCGATATATGTGGGCCCCTCGATGATTTAGCGATGACACATGTGAGTGCTTGGCCAAGCCAGGACTGATTTGATTTGTTCAATCAGTCAGTCATCATAAATCGAAAATCGGGAAACAACAAATGGACAGAGAGAATGATTATAATCCATGTCTCAGTCCATATGATATCCAGAATGGAGGAATATATGATCCCTTATCTAATGGACAAGTCATTGACAAGGTCAGAGTTCGACAGCGGCTTTAAGAGCTACGATTGCCAGTTAGGCTTTGAAGTCATACTCAATAATAGTTTTAGACTTATCCAAGTGGGAGACTGTTGAATTAATGTCTAAGTCCATAACTATATTTGGTATGTACTTGACCCGACCCGGCATGGTCCATTTGGGTTGCACTTCACCGGCATAATTTATATAGATAGTGTTTTGAGAATAGTATATTTATGATTTATATTAATATATTATAAGTTCTAATATATTAATATGGAATCATATTATTTAATTAGTATTGATCAAGAATTATTTTAGAATTAATTAAGTGATCAAAAAGAACTAATTAAATATGGACTCTTATATATATGGAATGGGCCAAGTTCATTTAGGTTGGGCTAAGCTTTCATGGATGGTCCATGGAGCTTTTAACCCATGGATCCTATGTAAATAAAAGGTCATGGGTATTAGGGTTTACATGGATGTAACCCTAATCCTCCATAATATATAAAGGGGTCCTTGGCTTACAAAATTGGAACAAGTGTGTGAAAATAAGAGTGGGCCGATTTTAATGTGCATACATATTCTCTCAAGTTCTTCCAAGGTGTTTTGGTGATTTGTGATTCCATTTGAGGCTTCCACACTATTGGGGCTAAGCTCTTAAAGCTTGAAGATATCAAGCTACATCAAAAGGTATGTCATCTAACTAGAACTTTGTAGTATAGATGCTTCATAATATGCTAGTTAGGATGAAACCTTGGAATAGTTAATATTTGCATGTATAATAGAGAAAACATAGATCCAAGGTTTATAGGGTTGCATGTACACCATATGAGTGTTAGAATGCTCAAAACCCAACAGATGGTAACCAGAGAAGAAGATGTTGATGAGTACTCTGCTAATGAAAAAGTCGTGTTAGCAATCCAATCCAAAAAAGAGCCACCTTCGTTCGGAAAAATCATTTCCGAAGAAGAGTAAAAGATTTGGTCCTCATGTTCCTGGCCATCAAATATGGCAGATTCCTTCAAGTGAAGAATGGAGATGGCCAAACTCAAAACAAAATTAAATGTTGGTGCTTTCCGGGCAACGCAACCAAGGCCGCCTCCGATTTACTCTCCAAAAACTGTTCAAATTGATGAAGGATCCCCAATCAAGAAAGACGATGATCTCCCTACATCGGGATTGGTCTTACCAATTTTCGAAGTGATTGTGACTCTATATGCCCAACATTTTATTCAAGTCACCACTGGAGCTCCAATCAAGGACTGAGGCAAGGTAATCACTTGTGGTCTGATCATCCCGATGAAGTCATCAACAAAGTCTGAGGGTTGGCCACAAGATAAGATCAACAAGGCGATTGAATAAGTTTTAGGATCCAATCTCTAAAGGGTTCTCCAAATAATTTATCTAGTACTTCACCATACTATTTAGAAGGAATCATTCACAAACATCACGTGGTTCCTTGTATGATCTATGATCTTCTTGCTTTATGCTCGGAACAACTTGATCTTCTAAGATCTCCTTATGAGTGATATTATGTAAAGCTCACTCCATTGCATCCAACCAATGAACAGAAAAACAATGCTTATGCACCTTCTATGCCACCAATGCTTATCCTGAAAAAGAATTTTGGTCAAAACGAAGAATCACACAAATTAGTGGTTATGGAATGAAAGTGCTGAGAAAATTAAGACAAAATTGCCTTGTTTACAACTACTACATCGTTCGGAACACCCAGAAGAAGTTCGGAATCTCAGATGCTGACTTTCCAACCACAAATCCAAACGATGTTCTTGTAGTTGCTGATCACCTCAAGGACAAGCAAGACTCTGAAAATGGAATTGGAGCCTACAATTCGGCCTTAAATTTTTTTGAAAGATTACATTGCTAAATTTGATCATTCAGATGTTGAGTTTATTTGTTTTTTAGAGCTGAGAAGCTTTTTGCTCCAATAGACACTGAGCTAGAAGAAATTGATTTGCTAGATGAAGGACCTATCACAGATCTAGTGCTCGGATACGTCTACAAGAGGAAGAATTTTGACAAGAAGTAACTTTTTAGGTTTTCGTAAGAGTACTTGGTTCGTACCAGTGTGGTTCAAAAAATCATCTCTAAAACTGCCAAGTCCGAAGCTTCCAAACAAGTAAAGCAAGACATGATCAAGAAATTTAGTTGGTGGATAGAAATTAGAAGTTGGCTGCAAACGACATATTTTTTCACCTTTGGAGACAAAATGTGAATGCTCTTTGATTTCCAAGGTCACTTAGGGGGAGATTGTTAGCTCAAAACAAGTGATCCTTTGGCAATCCTAAGTACCATGTTTTAATATTGATGATTATTCAGATGTAGTGTAGAATGAAGTGATCTAAACTAATGGTGTGATCAGAGCCGATCTACTTTCTGAGATTAAAAGAAGACTAAATGATCCAAGATTAGTAATGTTTTTTCGGCATGTATTTTGTCTTATTTTACTATAGCGCATGTAGGATACAAAGTTGAACCACACTGATGTGTCAGATGGTTGATCTACAGTTAGCTTTTTGTTCACATGTCCCTTTTTGTGATTGATCCTAGGTTAGTATAAATAGGACCATCACCCCATGTAATTCCTCAACCTTTTCAACATTTTCCCACTCATTTGAGTATCAATCAAGAATCATTCAGTCATATCATTCTCTTTGTTTTTAATTTTTTTAATGCTCATATTCAACTTTTATTCTTAAGTTATTTACATACTTTTTTTTCTATCTTCTTCAAGACTTGAATGGATATATCCAGACTTAACAAGAACGATTACTTGCATCCATTGTTGTGTTGATCTCAAGGTTTGGTTCCTCAAACCTTATCCTAAGATATATTCGGATACCCCCCTTTAACTTACATTATGTTGCACAATCATTTTGGATAATATTATGCTTGGTAGTTACTCTGCCCAAGTCTTTAGGATAATATTATGTCTAGCTGTTACTATGGCTAAATTTCTCAGATAACATCGTATCTAGGCAGTACTCTGCCCGAATACCCATTCAAATCAACTAAACTAATATAATTATATAGTTAAATATAATTATGTAAGCAAAGTAACAAAACCAAAAGTATACCATAAGGCTAATCAAAACAAATGTTAATGAGACAATTATTCATGAATTAGTTAATTAAACTTTAGTTCAAACCCGACTTATAATCCTTAAATCTTAAGTGAGTGGGAAAGGTATGTATAGATCTATACGAGACTGACACCCCCACATGCGGTTACTAACTACAGCATTGGCGGTCGATTCATAACAGGGATAACTTTCTAATCTTCTATGACATCTGATGAAGCATTGTGTGAGGCAAATATCAAGTCAAAAGCTCAATTATAGGAACTCATTGTAACATTGTTCCGTCAGCCTTAGTTTATTATATCTACCTAGAGGGGGATACCTCGAAGTATAATTAGTATACATAATCAATACATAAAGAGAGTACCCTCAAAGAACCACAATATATACATTTAAATAATAAATATGAGGAATGACAATAATTAAGGCAATATTCTTATTAAACAACATAATTAGTCTGTAAATAATGACATTACTGTAAAGGCCGCATATTCGGACTAGTAAATTTAGAGATAATAAGCATTAAACATGACTTTTTGAGAGAATATTGTTTAGGAAAAATTATATTAACAAAAGTTATAGTCTATGTGACAAGGATTTCGTACATATAAAGAACGCTGAAATCCGACATTATATGAAGAAGTTATGCTTCTTCGAAGTTTCACGATTAAACTGGCACGGCTCTACGTATTATAAAAAGTAAATTTTTGATAAATTACTTTATAGCCTGAGAGTTCCAAAAGAAAGTCATAGTAGTGGTTAAACCGAGAGAACGCATATAGAGAACGTCCAAATCTGACTTCGTAAGAGGAAGTTATAATTTTTCAAAGTTTCAACGCAACAGTGTGTGCATAGAAATCGAAATTCAAATCGGTTGATTGTTAGCCGAGACAATCAAAAAACAAATTGAAGATATAGTAAATATGAGCTCATCAAAACAAAGACAGTCGAGAACGGACTTCGTATGTAGGAATTATACTTTCTGCATCGAATCCTAACAGCCTAAGCCTACCAAAAATATAATTTTTTGATAGAGTGAGAATTCACTATTGAAGTCTAAAGGAAAGTTGTAGATCTCATCTAGAGCTTTCTGGGGATATAAAGAACGTCGAAAATGGAGATCATGTGAAGAAGTAACGCCATTTTGAAAATCTAGAAAATCGCGCACGCGATGATGTGGCACTACGAGAGGGCGCCACGTGGCATGGTCGCCAGCCGTCTTCTTCCGAGAGACAATTCGATGTGGCTCGATGATATTTTGACAAGTTGTTCCATGGGAGTGTGACACGTGGCACCGTCTACAAGTTACGTATGTGGACCACCGATATTGCGACATCTAGCACGAGCCGGGGGAGCGACGTCGCAGAAGCGCACGACGCACACCCCAGATGCATGATGCGCACTTGGAAAAATATCCTATAAATAGTACCTGGTGTATAATCTCCTCACCATTTATCCCTAGAGCCTTTCTCTCTCTCTCTCTCTTGATAGTTCTTCGGTTTTACCCATTTTTCCTTCGTTTTAAGCCTGCAGCGAAGCCCTACGACACCTCTGAGTGCTCAGCAATTGTAATTTTCAAGTAGGAGTTCTCAAGATAGTGTTCTGCCTATTTAGATCCTATATTTCATCAAGAGTACTGTGTAAGTGAGCTACACTTACTCTACTTCCCTATAATATATGATTATAGTTATAAGTCGTTACAGGAACTTATAATTATGATTTATCAACGATTCCAAGTCGTAGTACTGATTGATCTACTTATGGGAGAGGTAACTAGAATGGTCATGCCGGCTTGGTTGTTGGATTTCAGAAAGGCTCTAAGACGAAATGGTCCTGCCTCTCGATTGTTCTACCTGGTTGATCCTTACTTGGTAGATCTTTATGTATACTTTGGGATTGTTAAGGAATCTAAGTCCTTAGGATAATAATTTCCATGAAATATGAAGTTAGACTAAGACTTAACGTTATGTACATCTAGTTCTTTTGGAAAAGGTGTAAGGCGAAGCTCTGCCCAATTCACCAATCATCATACATTTTGTCAAGTGAGTACATAGTTACTTTTATCTTACACATAGATATGAAGTATCTAAATAATTAAATGCTATATGTGCCTATGTGAAAAAATGTTCTGTGTTAGATGAAATATTATAATATGATTTTTATATGATTTACCATATATGTATTTTCTTACCTATAATGTATTCTGTAGAAATAGGTAATAAGGGTTGAATAGAATAGAGAGGGAGATAGGTGATGAAAGATGAAAATAATAATAGGCCTTAACTTACTAGTATTATTGGATTAGGTGATGATGTTATCTAGCAGACTATAGATAACAACCATATAGTATTCTAGGCAGCCCAGTGGAACGCTAGCAGGCTCACAACCTGTACTTGTCTTTGAACTATGTGTTCATCAAGTGTAATCTAAAACCTATTGACATATATTATGGTAGGATTGCCTAAAATACTACTGTCAATAAAGAAGATGATCCCTCGGATAAATCCTTAGGAATATATATATATATATATATATATATATATATATATATATATATATATATATAAGAAAACCTACTGACTAGTATCATGGTGGAATCCCTGAACTAGTACTGTCAGCATATATGATCCTTAGGATAGATCCTTAAGAATAAAGAAGATAATAGAGATGGGAAATTTGGTGAATTGTTTGATAATTAAACATATTAACTATATTATTATGGGTTGAAAACCCTATGTACTTACCATGTTTCCGAACCTGACCCACTCAGTTTATTTAAATCACAGGTTATTAAATAAAGATACCTGGATAATGATGTATGAGAGATTTAAGGCGATGTAAACCGTTAGTATATTGAGACATTGTAAGTCTCTGTTTATGCTTATGTTTCTGTATTGATGATGGCATCCCGAGTTTTATAAATAAAACAAGTTTCTTCAAAAATGCTTTGATAAGATTTTGATCATGTTTTTGGGACAAATTCCGCATAATTAATCTTTTTAAAAGAATACTCTGATTTAATAAGCATAAAAAAAATCTGTCTTTTTTGGCCGTAAAAATGGGGATGCCACAGTTGGTATTGGAGCATTAGTTTTAGCAAACTAGGAATTTGTAGGATTTCTAGACTTAAACTTAGAATGCTAGGCGATGATCGTGAGAGGTGTGCCTATTATATTTTAGGTAGTACACCTGAACTGACACAAGCACTAACTTATTTTAGGATAAGATGGCTAATTTGCTTTTATGTGCTAAATGGTTTGTATTATAGCATGCCTTATGACTGCTTAAATTACTATTACTAGATTAGATTAAGGGTATATTATTGACCATAACTTAGGATAAAGAACATTTATCTGTTCAGGCTTCTAAACGTTTAAGTACATTGTTAGAACTGGCATATAACTTTTCGAAGTGATAAGGAGGATTATGCATCTAAAATCCTTCCTTATCTATATTCTCGTCTCGGTACACTAAACGCCTCCTTTGGTATACGTAGCAGGTTAGGAAAAAATAACGGATACCGTCAACCCGAGCCTCGTCTAGTTGAGAGTGCACCTGAGAAAGTGCCAGTAGTTGAACCCCTCACAATAACAACAGTTCAAACAATGATTCGAACCATGATGGCATAACAAAGGGAAGAGACAAAGCGTCTAGTTTGGCAGGTTAGGAATGAACTTATTGCACTAGTTATACAACCAAAGCTGAATAAAGACTATTATAAGGAAAGAAACCCTAGCAGAACCATTAGACATGTTGAATTGCGATAGAGTAGGAGGGGCAATACCGAAGAAGAGGTTGATAGATATGGATGCAAGTATGGAGACTACATGGCATCCCAACCACCAATCCTTTCCGAAAAGCCAATACTAACAGAATTTATGGGTTGGATCCACGAAATGGAGATGGCATTTGGTTGCTGCTGATTGTAGCGACAGACAAAAGACAATCTTCGTAGCCAGACAACTACCTATTGGTGTTTTAAGCTGGTGAAAACGAGTGGTCATCATTATGTCAAAAGAAGCATGGAAGATGTCTTGAGAAGACTTCTTTGTATAGTTAAAAAAGAGAGTACTGCTCAGAAAAGGACCTAGCAAAAATAAGAAAGGAATTCCAGAATTTGAAGAAAGGAGACTCGAGTGTTGAAGAGTTCGTTGTAGCCTTTACTGAGAAAAGAAGTTAGTTTCTTACCTGGTTCCTACTGAATCCTCCAAGGTACAAAAATTTTCCAATGGGATACCAACGGATTTCGGTCCAATGGTGAGGTTAGCAAGCACTCTAACTACAATGTAACGCTTGGTTTGTGTGTTATTCAGTTTTCAGCATTTTGAGACTTTTGGACTGGAACTCGACGAGTTGGGGGGTTCCAATTCGTCGAGTAGAGATCATTTTGGACGCAGAATGATGGGTCTACTCGACGAGTTGGAAGGCCCCAAATCGACGAGTAGACACTAGAAAGGAAAACCCTAATTTTCAGGGTTTGTACCCTATTTAAAGGCCTTAAGTCTCACTTGTAGCCTCCCTTATCGCCCCCTTTGTCTAGAGAAACCCTAAATCGTATCTCATCTCCTATTTTGAGTGTGTGAGGGCTTAAGGAGTGCCTTTTTGGTATTTATGTGAAGAAGCTTGAAGTGGTTGGTGCATAGCTGAAGGGAGAGGCTGTAGATCTGGTGTTTACTCTGCTGTGGCAACCAATTTAAGGTATAAAGTCGAAATCTTGACCTTCCATTACTTAGATCTTCTTCTATGAAAGTTTATGGCCATTATTAGCATAGTTTGGGACCATTCTTGGTTTTGAGCATGATATGAAGATATGGATTTAGATCTGGACATCTCAGGGCCTTTGGGGACTTAAAGTTGCCAAATTTATCAAGTCTTGGCCCTCCTTCATGCTCTATGTCCCTTGACAAGCTTTGATTAAGTGTTTTTAGCCTTTGATGCCTTGCATGGATGTAAAGTTAGCAACTTTATGTGATATCTTAACCCTAGGGGGCTGGATCTGTAGTTTGGGGCTTTAGATTCGACTGGAACGGGGCTGAATATGTTGAGATAGGGGAAACTCGACGAGTTGGGTTGGGTTTTCCCGCTTTCTGGATACTGAGAAAACCCGGCGAGCCGATGAGATAACTCGGCGAGTTGGCTAGGGTTTTCCCGGTTTCTGAACACTAAAGGAACTCGACGAGTTGCTAGATGCACCCGACGAGTTGGGTCAATATGGACTGTCGACCTTGACTGCTGACTTTGACTTTGACCAGGAGTTGATGTTGGAGCATGTAAATGCTCTACAAATTATGAGTGATAGCTAGTTAGGTTGTATTTTTCCCTTTATTGTATTGTTGGTGTTTTCTCTCTCCTATATATAGAGAGAGGTGGTCATGTAATATGCAAGAGTGCACTCACAATGAAGTTTTCTATAGAGAGAAAGTGTGGTGGTATCTCTCCCACCAAGGGAGAGTTTTCTCTCCCAACAATGTTCTTCATGTACGAATTTATCTCTTTTCTAGTTTATGGAACTACTCATCTTCATGTTCTTGATTTTTATGTTCGTTAAATCTCGAGATATTATTATTCCGCATCCACCGATCTTTCAAAACGGGTTTCAACAATTGGTATCAGATCCGTACCTTGAAGGTTCAAGCGACTAGTTCAAGGGTTTCAACAATTGCTGATGTTCGTTCATTTTTCTGCTGGAAAATCATGTTTACAATGTTCTTATTATGCTGTTGAAGAAAAGAATAAGAAAATGGAAGAAGAAAATTTTGTGGTCTTCAAAATTGTTGAAGATTTGCTCCAGACTTCTTATTTATGCCTTGGAAATGAGACACAAATTTTGGGCTTATTATTCAAGAAAGTGGAGCTTCTCTGTGACGTTTTTCTTTCCAGCAACCTCTTATGTTCCTCACAAAAAGGTATGATATTCATATCTTTCAACTCAAAAATGTTGTTGTGAATCTTCATCATGTAGAGTTTGGACGTAATGCAGTGTTTTCATAAAGTCACTTGTCCTCTTTACTCTATTTGGAAAGAGTATTCCGTTTATTATTCTCGCACAAGACAAAAAATCATGTGACTTGACCAATCCCATCACCTTTTGTCCCCTTAAAACCCCCTGCACCCTCCACATTTTGCCTTCCCAACACCTCTTTTTGACCCAAAATGGTTTAGAAAAAGATTCCCCTCATTAAAATATGAATAAATGGACTTTTCAGTATCATTTTTTCATGAAAAATTGCATTTTTCGTCATCAGCCCAGCCTCCTCGGACCCCATAACCGCAGCCAAAAACGCCTACCGGATCCCTTCTCAGCTACCGGAGTCCCTTCTCAGCTGCAATCCTAAGTACCATGTTTTAATATTGATGATTATTCAGATGTAGTGTAGAATGAAGTGATCTAAACTAATGGTGTGATCAGAGCCGATCTACTTTCTGAGATTAAGAGAAGACTAAATGATCCAAGATTAGTAATGTTTTTTCTGCATGTATTTTGTCTTATTTTACTAAAGCGCATGTAGGATACAAAGTTCAACCACACTGATGTGTCAGATGGTTGATCTACAGTTAGCTTTTTGTTCACATGTTCCTTTTGGTGATTGATCCTAGGTTAGTATAAATAGGACCATCACCCCATGTAATTCCTCAACCTTTTCAACCTTTTCCCACTCATTTGAGTATCAATCAAGAATCATTCAGTCATATCATTCTCTTTGTTTTTAATTTTTTTAATGCTCATATTCTACTTTTATTCTTAAGTTATTTACATACTTTTTGTTCTATCTTCTTCAAGACTTGAATGGATATATCCAGACTTAACAAGAACGATTACTTGCCTCCATTGTTGTGTTGATCTCAAGGTTTGATTCCTCAAACCTTATCCTAAGATATATTTAGATATCCCCCTTTAACTTACATTATGTTGCACAATCATTTTGGATAATATTATGCTTGGTAGTTACTCTGCCCAAGTCTTTAGGATAATATTATGTCTAGCCGTTACTATGGCTAAATTTCTCAGATAACATCGTATCTAGGCAGTACTCAGCCCGAATACCCATTCAAATCAACTAAACTAATATAATTATATAGTTAAATATAATTATGTAAGCAAAGTAACAAAACCAAAAGTATACCATAAGGCTAATCAAAACAAATGTTAATGAGACAATTATTCATGAATTAGTTAATTAAACTTTAGTTAAAACCCGACTTATAATCCTTAAATCTTAAGTGAGTGGGAAAGGTATGTATAGATCTATACGGGACTGACACCCCCACATGCGGTTACTAACTACAACATTGGTGGTTGATTCATAACAGGGATAACTTTCTAATCTTCTATGACATCCGATGAAGCGATGTGTGAGGCAAATATCAAGTCAAAAGCTCAATTATAGGAACTCATTGTAACATTGTTCCGTCAGCCTTAATTTATTATATCTACCTAGAGGGGGATACCTCGAAG
This sequence comes from Lactuca virosa, assembly GCF_052849685.1. NCBI lineage: Eukaryota > Viridiplantae > Streptophyta > Magnoliopsida > Asterales > Asteraceae > Lactuca > Lactuca virosa. The sequence continues at coordinate 215,591,576 of NC_136431.1, forward strand.
TATAATTAGTATACATAATCAATACATAAAGAGAGTACCCTCAAAGAACCACAATATATACATTTAAATAATAAATATGAGGAATGACAATAATTAAGGCAATATTCCTATTAAACAACATAATTAGTCTATAAATAATGACATTACTGTAAAGGCCGCATATTCGGACTAGTAAATTTAGAGATAATAAGCGTTAAACATGACTTTTTGAGAGAATATTGTTTAGGAAAAATTATATTAACATAAGTTATAGTCTTGTGACAAAGATTTCGTATATATAAAGAACGCTGAAATCCGACATTGTATGAAGAAGTTATGCTTCTTCGAAGTTTCACGATTAAACTGACACGGCTCTACGTATTATAAAAAGTAATTTTTTGATAAATTACATTATAGCCTGAGAGGTCTAAAAGAAACTCATGGTAGTCGTTAAACCGAGAGAATGCATATAGAGAACGTCCAAATCTGACTTCGTAAGAGGAAGTTATAATTTTTCGAAGTTTCACGTAACAGTGTGTGGATAGAAATAGAAATTCAAATCGGTTGATTGTTAGCCGAGACAATCAAAAAACAAATTGAAGATATAGTAAATATGAGCTCATCAACATAAAGACAGTCGAGAACGGACTTCGTATGTAGGAATTATACTTTGTGCATCGAATCCTAACAGCCTAAGCCTACCAAAAATATAATTTTTTGATAGAGTGAGAATTCGCTATTGAAGTCTAAAGGAAAGTTGTATATCTCATCTAGAGCTTTATGGGGATATAAAGAACGTCCAAAATGGAGATCATGTGAAAAAGTTACGCCATTTTGAAAATATAGAAAATCGCGCACGCGATGATGTTGCACTACGAGAGGGCGCCACGTGGCATGGTCGGGAGCCGTCTTCCTCCGAGAGACAATTCAATGTGGCTCGATGATATTTTGACAAGTTGTTCCATGGGAGCGTGACACGTGGCACCATCTACCAGTTACGTATGTGGACCACCGATATCGCGACATCTAGCACGAGCCGGGGGAGCGACGTCGTAGAAGCGCACGACGCACACCCCAGATGCATGATGCGCACTTGGAAAAATATCCTATAAATAGTACCTGGTGTATAATATCCTCACCCATTATCCCTAGAGCCTTTCTCTCTCTCTCTCTCTCTCTTGATAGTTCTTCGGTTTTACCCATTTTTCCTTCGTTTTAAGCCTGCAGCGAAGCCCTGCGACACCTCTGAGTGCTCAACTAGTTGTAATTTTCAAGTAGGAGTTCTCAAGATAGTGTTCTGCCTATTTAGATCCTATATTTCATCAAGAGTACTGTGTAAGTGAGCTAGACTTACTCTACTTCCCTATAATATATTATTATAGTTATAAGTCGTTACTAGGAACTTATAATTATGATTTATCAACGATTCCAAGTCATAGTACTGATTGATCTACTTATGGGAGAGGTGACTAGAATGGTCATGCCGGCTTGGTTGTTGGATTTCAGAAAGGCTCTAAGCCGAAATGGTCCTGCCTCTCGATTGTCCGACCTGGTTGATCCTTACTTGGTAGATCTTTATGTATACTTTGGGATTGTTAAGGAATCTAAGTCCTTAGGATAATAATTTCCATGAAATATGAAGTTAGACTAAGACTTAACATTATGTACATCTAGTTCTTTTGGAAAAGGTGTAAGGAGAAGCTCTGCCCAATTCACCAATCATCATACATTTTGTCAAGTGAGTACATAGTTATTTTTATCTTACACATAGATATGAAGTATCTAAATAATTAAATGCTATATGTGCTTATGTGAAAAAATGTTCTGTGTTAGATGAAATATTATAATATGATTTTTATATGATTTACCATATATGTATTTTCTTACCTATAATATATTCTGTAGAAATAGGTACTAAGGGTTGAATAGAATAGAGAGGGAGATAGGTGATGAAAGATGAAAATAATAATAGGCCTTAACTTACTAGTATTATTGGACTAGGTGATGATGTCATCTAGCAGAGTATAGATAACAACCATATACTATTCTAGGCAGCCCAGTGGCACGCTAGCAGGCTCACAACCTGTACTTGTTTTTGAACTATGTGTTCACCAAGTGTAATCTAAAACCTATTGACATATATTGACATATATTATGGGAGGATTCCCTAAAATACTACTGTCAATAAAGAAGATGATCCCTCGGATAAATCCTTAGGAATATATATATATATATATATATATATATATATATATATATATATATATATATATATATATATATATATATATATATATATATATATATAGAAGAAAACCTACTGACTAGTATCATGGTGGAATCCCTGAACTAGTATTGTCAGCATATATGATCCTTAGGATAGATCCTTAAGAATAAAGAAGATAATGGAGATGGGAAATTTGGTGAATTGTTTGATAATTAAACATATTAACTATATTATTATGGGTTGAAAACCCTATGTACTTACCATGTTTCCGAACCTGACCCACTCAGTTTATTTAAATCACAGGTTATTAAATAAAGATACCTGGATAATGATGTATGAGAGATTTAAGGAGATGTAAACCGTTAGTATATTGAGACATTGTAAGTCTCTGTTTATGCTTATGCTTCTGTATTGACGATGGCATCCCAAGTTTTATAAATAAAACAAGTTTCTTCAAAAATGCTTTGATAATATTTTGATCATGTTTTTGGGACAAATTCTGCATAATTAATCTTTTTAAAAGAATACTCCGATTTAATAAGCATAAAAAAATCTGTCTTTTTTGGCCGTAAAAATGGGGATGCCACAGTTGGTATTGGAGCATTAGTTTTAGCAAACTAGGAATTTGTAGGATTTCTAGACTTAAACTTAGAATGCTAGGTGATGATCGTGAGAGGTGTGCCTATTATATTTTAGGTAGTACACCTGAACTGATTTTAGGATAAGATGCCTAATTTGCTTTTATGTGCTAAATGGTTTGTATTATAGCATGCCTTATGACTGCTTAAATTACTATTACTAGATTAGATTAAGGGTATATTGTTGACCATAACTTAGGATAAAGAACATTTATCTGTTCAGGCTTCTAAACGTTTAAGTATATTGTTAGAACTGGCATATAACTTTTCGAAGTGATAAGGAGGATTATGCATCTAAAATCCTTCCTTATCTATATTCTCGTCTCGATACACTAAACGCCTACTTTGGTATACGTAGCAGATTAGGAAAAAATAACGGATACCGTCAACCCGAGCCTCGTCTAGTTGAGAGTGCACCTGAGAAAGTGCCAGTAGTTGAACCCCTCACAATAACAACAGTTCAAACAATGATTCGAACCATGATGGTATAACAAAGGGAAGAGATAAAGCGTCTAGTTTGGCAGGTTAGGAATGAACTTATTGCACCAGTTATGCAACCAAAGCTAAATAAGGACTATTATGAGGAAAGAAACCCTAGCAGAACCATTAGACATGTTGAATTGCAATAGAGTAGGAGGGACAATACCGAAGAAGAGGTTGATAGATATGGATGCAAGTATGGAGACTACATGGCATCCCAACCACCAATCCTTTCCGAAAAGCCAATACTAACAGAATTTATGGGTTGGATCCACGAAATGGAGATGGCATTTGGTTGCTGCTGATTGTAGCGACAGACAAAAGACAATCTTCGTAGCCAGACAACTACCTATTGGTGTTTTAAGCTGGTGAAAACGAGTGGTCATCATTATGTCAAAAGAAGCATGGAAGATGTCTTGAGAAGACTTCTTTGTATAGTTAAAAAAGAGAGTACTGCTCAGAAAAGGACCTAGCAAAAATAAGAAAGGAATTCCAGAATTTGAAGAAAGGAGACTCGAGTGTTGAAGAGTTCGTTGTAGCCTTTACTGAGAAAAGAAGTTAGTTTCTTACCTGGTTCCTACTGAATCCTCCAAGGTACAAAAATTTTCCAATGGGATACCAACGGATTTCGGTCCAATGGTGAGGTTAGCAAGCACTCTAACTACAATGTAACGCTTGGTTTGTGTGTTATTCAGTTTTCAGCATTTTGAGACTTTTGGACTGGAACTCGACGAGTTGGGGGGTTCCAATTCGTCGAGTAGAGATCATTTTGGACGCAGAATGATGGGTCTACTCGACGAGTTGGAAGGCCCCAAATCGACGAGTAGACACTAGAAAGGAAAACCCTAATTTTCAGGGTTTGTACCCTATTTAAAGGCCTTAAGCCTCACTTGTAGCCTCCCTTATCGCCCCCTTTGTCTAGAGAAACCCTAAATCGTATCTCATCTCCTATTTTGAGTGTGTGAGGGCTTAAGGAGTGCCTTTTTGGTGTTTATGTGAAGAAGCTTGAAGTGGTTGGTGCATAGCTGAAGGGAGAGGATGTAGATCTGGTGTTTACTCTACTGTGGCAACCAGTTTAAGGAATAAAGTCGAAATCTTGACCTTCCATTGCTTAGATTTTCTTCTATGAAAGTTTATGGCCATTACTAGCATAGTTTGGGACCATTCTTGGTTTTGAGCATGATATGAAGATATGGCTTCAGATCTGGACATCTCAGGGCCTTTGGGGACTTAAAGTTGCCAAATTTAACAAATCTTGGCCCTCCTTCATGCTCTAAGTCCCTTCTCAGCTGCGATACCCCTCTCAGCTGCGGTACTTCTCTCAGGCCTTGTACCCGCAGCCTCCTCCTTCCTTCTTCTCGGGCCGCAGTCTAGGACCGCAATCCTCACCCAAAGCCTTTCCCTTTTGACCGAAGTCATGTGTTTCTTCTTGCCTTCGGATAGCTTCTCGGACCGCAGCTCACATACCGCAGTCAGTGTCATTCCGCATTCACCCACCTACAGCGACTACAACAGCCAGTCTAACTCTCAGCCTTCGGTACTATCGCAGCTTACCCACTACAACCGCAACAGCATCCTATCGACCCACAACCTCCTTTCTCCACTACAGCCCTTATCTTCAGCCTCCCCTCCTCCTTTCCACATCCTTCCCTCCTCCTCCTTTCTTCCTTCCTTTCTCATCAGCTCTCCCCCTCTTATTTTTTTAAAGCCTTATTTTTTTAAACACCATTTAATTTGTTTTTTTAACGTCATTTTTTTACACCAATTTTTTTCAGCCTTTTTTTATTTAGCCAATTTTTTTTAACACCAATTTTTTATTTAGCCAATTTTTTTTAACACCAATTTTTTTTAAACCAATTTTTTTTTAAACCAATTTTTTTTAAACCAATTTTTTTTTAAACCAATTTTTTTTAATACCAATTTTTGCCACAACCTTTGATAGTCACATTGGTTTACTTCATGCCGATTATATTGGAAGAATTTTATTCTTTCCATGAGGATTACTCCATACCGCAGTCGGACATCATATTTTTCTTCATGAGGTTTGCACCGCAACGACGCCTGATCAACAAAGTTGTTTCGCATTCTTCTCTTTATGGGATTTTTATGACTTGTCGCTTTTGATGTACGGTTGATGAACCATGTATCTTGAGCATGTGGACTTTATTTTCTATTGAAGGCCACTTCGAAAGTTCCGGCACCACAGTTTGGGTATATCGGTATTCTTTCAGCGCAGCACAGATTTTTTCACGCATAGTTATTATTACTACTTTGGTATTTGATCGAGCATTTTTCAGCGTCGGAATCAGCCAACTACATATGACTGCATGGTATTTATTTTACTCTCATTCTTGTGTTTTATCGAGACCCTTCATACATTTAGGGAGAGCTTGCATAGCTCTTTGTATCCGACACTCTCCATCCCGATGATTTGTTGATTTTTGATATCCGGTCATTGGTTATCAAAAATAGGGAGAGAATATCATCCGGATGTGATTTTATGATTGTTTGAGTTTGCATTTTTGAAGACTTTTGAAGACGATGATTTATTTAGTGATGCGATGTGGCACTGATTTTTGGTCCTCACGAATCAAATTTTTGGCATTGCTAGACTATGTCTTTGGACTCGCATTATTTATTATTCGGACTTCACTTTTGGACGCTTCTCATTTTTAGCAGGTTATTCTTTGAAGAATTTTGGGTGTATTATGACTCGAGAATTAGAGATGTTTTTCAGACTTCTTGAAGCCGAAGTCTTTTTATGATTGGATCTTCTACTTGATCATGGGCCTTATGACTAGTTTGAAGATTTGGATCTTTTTTTCTGCTTCATTGGTGGTGCTTTGAAGTGGAAGTCCTTTACTGTTTAGAGATTCATGGCCAGCATCACAGATCACAGACACTTCAGAGTTTCAGAGACATTTCAGCATTTGGTTCTCATTATGTTTCATTTTATCGCCACACTTGCTAGTCGGTTACTGTATTTTAGCCTTTTATCACTTCATTTGTATCCCTCATTATTTGCAAGCATTTAGGGAGAGAATGTTCGAGCATGTAAATGCTCTAGAAATTATGAGTGATACTTAGGTTGTATTTTTCCCTTTATTGTATTGTTGGTGTTTTCTCTCTCCTATATATAGAGAGAGGTGGTCATGTAATATGCAAGAGTGTACTCACAATGTAGTTTTCTAGAGAGAGATAGTGTGGAGGGATCTCTCCCACCAAGGGATATTTATCTCTCCCAACCATGTTCTTCATGTATTATTTTTATCTCTTTTCTAGTTTATGGAACTACTCATCTGTAACAACGTAAATTCCAAAATAATTTTCACTTTTAAAAATATAATTTCATTCATAAATATTATCAATCTCAATGTATCACATATCAAATCCATAAAATTCATCCCAAGATCACAATACATAAAAACTCCACAAGTGTGTACTGATCATGTCGGCGCCTCCCGCGATCCTCACTGGTACCTGAACCACATAACACAAAACACTGTAAGCATAAATGCTTAGTGAGTTCCCCAAAATACCACATACGCCACTCAAGGCTATAAGACCTTCCGGTCACTGTGTCTTAGAGGACTTCCGTACCATATCCCTGGTAGACCTTCCGGTCCTACCCGTAATGACCTTTCGATCCATATCATAATGACCTTCCGGTACTTAGCATTCATGACATACATAACACATCAATATCATATAACAGTATACAGCACATACATCTCATAGCATATAAGACCTTTCGGTCACACATAAGTACCACTCTAGGTACAGTATAGTGAGAAGACTCACCTCGTACGAAGTCGGGTAAACTCTCGTGCTTGACGTCCCGACCTAGCCTCCTCCTATCATACGAATAACATTCCTGATCAATACCCTCTCATAGCCTCGTCTCTAAAGATTAGGGAGAAGGCCATCCTACCCCTCCCTGAACTCTCCTGAATCAGCTTGACCAAAACCCTAAGGTCAAATGAATTCAACGGTCAAACTTTGACCCGACTCGTCGAGTGTACATGGGCGACTCGGCGAATCCATGCGGGTCCTTAGAATCCTTCTAGCCTCACTTGGCACGTCGAGTCATCCCTTCACTCGACGGGTTAAGCCTGTCACGAATTGCGGGGCAACCCCGACTCGACTCGTCGAGTCTACTTATGAACTCGGCGAGTTGCTTCCATGGCAACACTCAAATGACCTTTTGAGGTCAGATCTGCTTCTCTAACCTATAAATCTGACCTTCCCAAACACGATAATCACGTAAAGGTTCAGTCTTGACATTCATGCAACGCACACAAGGCTTTCCTTGGTGAAATGGCTTCTAAAATAGCAACATAGCCTCATTCCCTCCATGAACCCACATAAAGCAGAATGGATATGGCCCTCTGGACCTCTAGAGGTCCAGATCCAGAGTCTAACACTCAAAGGGACAACATACTCAACATTTCAAGCCAATAAAGGGTATAGAAAACCCTAAAAATCAAGGATCTTAAACCAAACAGAGAAAGGATCAATTTGCTACCTCAACACTGTAGATCCAAGCTTGGAAACCACGGATTAGCAACCCTCTTGTCCTCCTTTAGCTGGAAACACCTTCTTCTTTGCAAAACAACACCAAAAAGGGTTAAAATGGCTTTCTCTCTCACACAACTCGTTCAAGCTCTCTAGGGTTTCTCTCTCTGGACTGGTAGCCGCAAATGAGGGCTATAAGGACCCTTAAATTGGGCACATGCCCAAAGATTTAGGGTTTCTGTCCACAGCGCGGACTCGTCGAGTCCACCCATCGACTCGTCGAGTCCCTTCATTAATCCAGTCTACAACACGCGATCCTACTCGACGAGTCTAGGCGTCAACTCGTCGATTCCCTCCTCAAAACTCAAAATAAAAGAATAACATAGAGTACCTGGGAATTCGGATGTTACAATTCTCCCCCAATAGAATCAGACTTCGCCCTCGAAGTCTCGCTCGACAAACAACTCTGGATGCTGCTCCCGCATCTCTAACTCCGGCTCCCAAGTCAGCTCGGACCCTCTCCGATGTTGCCACTGGACCTGAACCAAGGGCACTTCCTTGTTCCTCAGAACCTTGATCTTCCGATCCAGGATCGCGATAGGTCTCTCAACATAATTCAGGCTCGTATCCACCTGAATATCCTCCAGCGGCACCACCGCCGACTCGTCGGCTACACACTTCCTTAATTGAGACACGTGGAAGGTATCATGAATATGGCTCAACTCCGCAGGTAGCTCCAAACGGTAGGCTACCATGCCCACCCTCGCGGTCACCCTGAACGGACCAATATACCGGGGCCCCAGCTTGCCCCTCTTCCTGAATCGGATCACTCCTTTCCAAGGAGACACCTTCAGGAGCACGAAGTCTCCCACCTGGAACTCAAGCTCGGATCGTCGCCTATCCGCATAACTCTTCTGGCGACTCTGAGCTGTCAACAACCTCTACCTGACATGTTATATCTGCCCAGTCGTCTGAAGCACTATCTTGGTGCTACCCATCATGCGCTGTCCTACCTCTCCCCAACAAATGGGGGTCCTACATCTCCTCCCATACAACAACTCGAAGGGAGGCATACCAATACTAGAGTGGTGGCTGTTGTTATAGGAAAACTCAGCCAACGGAAAGTACGTGTCCCAACTTCCCCCGTAGTCTAACACACATGCCCGAAGCATATCCTCGAGCGTCTGAATCGTCTGCTCCCTCTGCCCGTCCGTCTGTGGGTGGTATGCGGTACTGAAATGCAGCCTCGTACCCAAGTCCTCATGGAACTTCTTCCAGAACCTGGAAGTGAAACGTACATCTCGATCTGACACAATCGAGATCAGTACTCCATGACGCGATACCACCTCTCTCACATACAACTCGGCCAGCCTCTCTGCGGAAGAGCTCTCACTGATAGCAAGGAAGTGAGCACTCTTCGTCAGCCGATCAACGATCACCCAAATTGCATCGACGCAGCTCGCGGTCCTCGGTAATTTGCTGATAAAATCCATAGAAATCTGTTCCCACTTCCACTGGGGAATCTCAAGTGGATGTAACTTGCCATGCGGATGCTGGTGCTCGGCCTTAACCTTGCGACATGTCAAGCACCTCTCCACAAACCACGCGACATCCCTCTTCATACAGGGCCACCAGTACTCTCTCTTCAGGTCCAAATACATCTTAGTGGCATCGGGATGGATCGAGAACCTCGATCTGTGCCCCTCTTCCATCAGAATGGTACGTGCCCTGCCTGTATACGGCACCCAGATCCGACCTTGAAATGTCATCAGCCCTCGGCCATCGGTAATGAACTCAGACACCTGCCCGATCACCCTCTCCCTCTTGCGGTTCTCTGGTATCACGGCCTCTGCCTGGGCCTCCCGAATGGTGTCCAACACCAGAGTCATCACCGTTAATCGCATACAAGTATTTCGAATCGGGGCACTCTCTGCCCTACGGCTCAGAGCATCAGCCACAACATTAGCTTTGCCCGGGTTGTACAGGATCTCACAATCGTAATCCTTTACCACATCCAACCATCTCCTCTGACGCATATTCAGGTTGGGCTGATCCATCAAATACTTCAAACTCTTGTGTTCCGTGTATATGGTACACCGAACCCCATACAGATAGTGACGCCAGATCTTGAGGGTGAACACCACTGCCCCCAACTCCAGATCGTGGGTGGGATACCTCGTCTCATGACGCTTCAGCTGCCTCAATGCATACGCTATCACATGCCCCCTCTGCATAAGCACCGCACCTAACCCCGATATCGATGCGTCGCAGTACACCAAAAAATCCTCCATTCCCTCTGGAAGGGATAACACCGGGGCTTCGCACAACCTCTGGCGAAGAGTCTCAAACGAGGTCTGCTGCTCCGGACCCCATGAAAAAGCAACGCCCTTCCGGGTCAACTTGGTGAGAGGCACGACAATCTTGGAGAAATCCTTGATAAATCTCCGATAGTAGCCGGCCAACCCCAGAAAACTCCTGATCGCGGTGGGGGATCTCGGCACCTCCCAACTCATCATAGCCTCAATCTTGGCCGGATCGACCAATATCCCATTCTGGTTAACGAGATGCCCCAAGAACTGGACCTCTCGTAACTAGAAATCACACTTGGAGAATTTGGCGTAAAGCCTCTCCGACCTCAATACTCTGAGGACCTCTCTCAAATGCTCCTCATGCTGCTCTCTGGATTTCGAATACACTAGTATATCGTCGATGAACACGATCACTGAACGATCCAACATCGGTCTGCACACCCTGTTCATGAGATCCATGAACGCTGCTGGTGCATTGGTGAGCCCAAAAGGCATCACCACGAACTCGTAATGCCCATAATGAGTCCTGAACGCCGTCTTCTGGATATCCTCATCTCGCACCAAGATATCCAGACCTCAAATCTATCTTGGAGAACCAAGATGCTCCCTGCAACTGATCGAACAGATCATCAATCCTCGGTAGTGGATAACGGTTCTTGACCGTCAACTTGTTCAACTCCCGGTAATCAATGCACATCCGGTGTGACCCATCCTTTTTCTTGACAAAAAGGATCGGCGCTCCCCAAGGTGAGCTACTTGGCCTGATGAATCCTTTCCCCAACAGCTCCTGAAGCTATGAGGATAACTCCTGCATCTCTGGTGGCGCAAGGCGATAAGGCGCCTTGGCGATAGGCGCCGCTCCCGGAACCAAATCGATGCGAAACTCCACTTGCCTCTCTGGAGGCACACCCGGAAACTCCTTGGGGAAAACATCCAGGAACTCGCTCACTATCGGTACATCACTAACCGAACCCGGCCCCTCTGCGGCCCCCCGTGAATCCATCACATAAGCCACAAACCCGCTACAGCCCTGCTATAGGCTCCGCCTCGCTCTAGCAGCCGAACAAAATGCTGACCCAGAACGGATACCCTCGTCGTACACCGTAAGTACTCCCCCACTAGGGTCTCGAATCGTCACCAACTGTCGCTCGCAGTCTATAACAGCCCCAAATCGGCTCAGCCAATCCATGCCCACTATGACACACATGTCCCCCATCGCAATCGGGACCAGATCAATCAGAAACTCCACACCGAAGATCTCGAGTACACATCCTCGAATCACATCAGTGGCATACACCGCTCTCTCATCAGCTATGGAAACTCGCAGAGGTCGACTCAATGCCTCTCGATGGATACTGATGAGCTGACTAAAGGCTAATGATACAAAAGTTCGACTCGCACCCAAGTCAAATAACACCAAAGCAGGTACAAAATTCACAAGAAAAGTACCTACGCATATCATAATATAAGCATAATATCTCAAAATCAGCATAAATAAATGAAAGAATACACACCATCCACGACATCGGGCGCTGCGCGGACCTCCTCCGCTGTCAACTGGAAGGCTCTCCTGCGAGCCTTCGGTGCCTCGGCCTTCACTGGCCGAACCTCAGTAGCTCGCACGGCAGCAGGGGCAGATCCCTACGGTGCTCCCTGCGCTGTCCCCCGCAGCTGCGGACACTCGGCCTTCCGGTGTCCGGTTTGGTTGCAATGAAAGCAAACCATGAACCCCTTGGGGAAATCCTTGGCCATGTGCCCCTCCTTACCACATTTGTAGCAAGCACCTGATCGACAAACCCAATCATGTCCCTTGCCGCACTTTCCACAAGTGTGGCCCTTCTGGACTCCAGATCTCGAATCGGCGGGCTTTGCTCGCTTGGCTGCCGGCTGAGACTGTGTCGGCCGCCGATCCTTCCCCTGAGACTCGGCCTCCTCCCGGGCCTGAGTCTCCAGCTCAATCTCCCTCTTCTGGGCATTTGCCTGGAGCTCAGCAAATGTCCGGTATGACGAGTTCGCCACGAACTCCCTGATATCCCTCCTCAAAATGCTCAAGTACCGACTCATGCGTGCCTGCTCGGAAGACACGTGCTCAGGGCAGAACATCGCCCTCTCATGGAACATCCTGGTGATCACAGTAACAGACTCAGTACCCTGCTTGAGGGTCAAGAACTCCTGGGCCAACCGTTCCCTTTCCATCGGGGGAACGTACTCATCACGAAACATAGCGGTGAACCTCTCCCAGGTCACCGCGATAAGCTCTGCAGAAGAATAGTGCACTGTCACAAACTTCCACCAGTTCTTCGCTCCCAAGCAAAGCTGGTTCAGCGCGGACCGAACTCTCAGATGCTCCGGACAAGAACACGTATAGAAGCATCCCTCGATGTCAGAAACCCATCTCATCGCAGCGATCAGATTCTGCGTCCCATCAAACTCTGGTGGCTTCGTGTTACTGAACTCTCGGAACAACAACGCATCACCACCCTGAGGTCTAGCAGCAGCAACAGCTGCGGTAGCTGCAGCGGCTGCAGCCTCAGTAATCGCTGCGTATCTCTCATCAAAGGTCTGAATCAATGTGGTCTTAATAGACCCAAACATCTTCGGAATCTCTGCGCGAAGAGCCGCAACCACCTCCTCGTGGATCATCTGACGAAGCTCCTCGTCACTCACACCGCTGGTGTCTGGTCTGTGGCGTGTCCCAACCATGATGTCTCTGAAATACAACATAAAATATCAGAGACTCGCTCGAGCATACTTTCACTCGATCACTCAACCCTACTTGTTCCCTAGTACCCTAAGGATTCTTACTTGGACTGCGCGCTGATCCGATGTCTTCAGTAGTACGGGCCCTATACTACCGTCCACACCGCATCAGTATTCACCCCAAGTGCTCCTCCTAGGATCCCAGATCACAAGTACTCTACACCTCGCTAGCATAGGCTACCCTTCGGTAGACCTCTCATAAGCTCCTCGCTGCTACCTACTCACTCCCAAGCATCACATAGCAGCACAAATCTTCCTAGGCTAAGGCATCACAAATCAGGCCACTCTAGTCTTAATATGAATACCTAGCCTACTCTAGCATGCATAACATATCATAACATATCTCATAATACATAATGTAAGGGTATTTTCGGAAATCACCGTTCGGGCGCTGGCTGATCGTACACACTGCTCCTCTCTGCTTTTCTCAAAGTCTTTTACTCTTTTTATAAAAATTGTTCCTTTTTATGAAAAACTTTCTGAAATCCTAAGTTTGAGTTCAGATACGCCCGAAGCTGCATCCGAATCCCTCAAACCAAGGCTCTGATACCAACTTGTAACAACGTAAATTCCAAAACAATTTTTCACTTTTAAAAATATAATTTCATTCATAAATATTATCAATCTCAATGTATCACATATCAAATCCATAAAATTCATCCCAAGATCACAATACATAAAAACTCCACAAGTGTGTACTGATCATGCCGGCGCCTTCCCGCGATCCTCACTGGTACCTGAAACACATAACACAAAACACTGTAAGCATAAATGCTTAGTGAGTTCCCCAAAATACCACATACGCCACTCAAGGCTATAAGACCTTCCGGTCACTGTGTCTTAGAGGACTTCTGTACCATATCCCTGGTAGACCTTCCGGTCCTACCCGTAATGACCTTTCGATCCATATCATAATGACCTTCCGGTACTTAGCATTCATGACATACATAACACATCAATATCATATAACAGTATACAACACATACATCTCATAGCATATAAGACCTTCCGGTCACACATAAGTACCACTCTAATTACAGTATAGTGAGAAGACTCACCTCGTACGAAGTCGGATAAACTCTCGTGCTTGATGTCCCGACCTATCCTCCTCCTATCATACGAATAACATTCCTGATCAATACCCTCTCATAGCCTCGTCTCTAAAGATTGGGTAGAAGGCCATCCTACCCCTCCCTGAATTCTCCTGAATCAGCTTGACCAAAACCCTAAGGTCAACTGAAGTCAACGGTCAAACTTTGACCCGACTCGTCCAGTGCACATGGGCGACTCGGCGAATCCATGCGGGTCCTCAGAATCCTTCTAGCCTCACTTGGAACGTCGAGTCATCCCTTCACACGACGGGTTAAGCCTGTCACGAATCGCGGGGCAACCCCGACTCGACTCGTCGAGTCTACTTATGAACTCGGCGAGTTGCTTCCATGACAACACTCAAATGACCTTTTGAGGTCAGATCTGCTTCTCTAACCTATAAATCTGACCTTCCCAAACACGATAATCACGTAAAGGTTCAGTCTTGACATTCATGCAACGCACACAAGGCTTTCCTTGGTGAAATGGCTTCTAAAATAGCAACATAGCCTCATTCCCTCCATCAACCCACATAAAGCAGAATGGATATGGCCCTCTGGACCTCTAGAGGTCCAGATCCAGAGTCTAACACTCAAAGGGACAACATACTCAACATTTCAAGCCAATAAAGGGTATAGAAAACCCTAAAAATCAAGGATCTTAAACCAAACAGAGAAAGGATCGATTTGCTACCTCAACACTGTAGATCCAAGCTTGGAAACCACGGATTAGCAACCCTCTTGTCCTCCTTTAGCTGGAAACACCTTCTTCTTTGCAAAACAACACCAAAAAGGGTTAAAATGGCTTTCTCTCTCACACAACTCGTTCAAGCTCTCTAGGGTTTCTCTCTCTGGACTGGTAGCCGCAAATGAGGGCTATAAGGACCCTTAAATAGGGCACAGGCCCAAAGATTTAGGGTTTCTGTCCACAGCGCGGACTCGTCGAGTCCACCCATCGACTCGTCGAGTCCCTTCATTAATCTAGTCAGCAACACGCGATCCTACTCGACGAGTCTAGGCGTCAACTCTTCAAGTACCTCCTCAAAACTCAAAATAAAAGAATAACATAGAGTACCTGGGAATCCGGATGTTACATCATCTTAATGTTCTTTATTTTTATGTTCGTTAAATCTCGAGATATTATTATTCCGCATCCACCGATCATTCAAAATGGGTTCAACAATTGTTTGAAGAAGTAGAAGATCGAAACAGAAAAACACTTCGGCTTCAAGACGTCTGAAAAAATAAATTTCTGATTGGATCTTCTACTTGATTTTGGGGCTTATGACTACTTTGAAGATTTGGATCTTTTTTTTCTGCTTCATTGGTGGTGCTTGAAGTCGAAGTCCTTTACTGTTTAGAGATTCATGGCTAGCATCACAGATCACAGACACTTCAGAGTTTCGGAGACATTTTAGCATTTGGTTCTCATTATGTTTCATTTTATTGCCACACTTGCTAGTCGGTTACTGTATTTTAGCCTTTTTTTATCACTTTATTTGTATCCTTCATTATTTGCGAGCATTTAGGGAGAGAATGTTGGAGCATGTAAATGCTCTACAAATTATGAGTGATAGTTAGGTTGTATTTTTCCCTTTATTGTATTGTTGGTGTTTTCTCTCTCCTATATAAAGAGAGAGTTGGTCATGTAAAAGTAATAGTGCACTCACAATGTAGTTTTCTAGAGAGAGAAAGTGGTGGGATCTCTCCCACCAAAGGAGAGTTATCTCTCCCAACAATGTTCTTCATGTAACATTTTGATCTCTTTTCTAGTTTTATGGAACTAGTCATCTTCATGTTCTTCATTTTTATGTTCGTTAAATCTTGAGATTGTTGAAAAATGTTTTTATATGTGATCATCACTGAAATAAGACGAATTGGTTTTATATTATCTAACAAATATTATCAGTTATTTCAGGTTGCGTGGATTCGTGCTTAATTATGAAATAGAAAAATATGCAAAAGACAAAATACGCAAAGACGGAAAAATAGACGCAATATTTGGTCGTTTGAAGACAAAACAAATCAAGACTAAAATTGTCAAGAATTTAAAAACCTCAAGGGTCAAAAATGGAAATTCAATTCACAATTGGATATATATATATATATATATATATATATATATATATATATATATATATATATATATATGTATATATATTATATTGTATATATATATATATGTATGTATATTGTATATATTGTATATATATATATATATATATATATATATATATATATATATATATATGAATCATGCATATATATATATATTGGAAAGAAATCTTCACAAAAGCAAAAGTATCAAACATCATGTGTGCTTCCAACCTTTACAATCAATCACTTCATTACTTTTCCTTAAACAAACAAGAGTTGCTTGATTCCTTTGCATATATATAGATGCATGTTTACATGAGTTTTTGTGTGTGTTTTGTGTTTCCTTGTAATATATCTCCTATTACTCTCTCATCTCCAGAAGAATAAACACATAGCCAACCTCAAAATACTCTCCAAACACCCTCCAAATACCCTCCTTAAACCTCCTCCAAAAACCCTTTCAAATCACCACAACCATCACCACCTTTCTGTTTTTCGACATCAGAATTTGCAAGTTAAGAAAAAATTCACCGAGCACAACTCAACAAGATAATACGGGAGAGATTTGCACTGCAAATTATTCAGGACCTTACCTACATCCAGGAATTTTCCTCGATTTTTTTGACCACTGCAAACCCCAGAGAGACGCGAGAGAGAATTGGCTATCCAGAGAGATTTACTACGAAAATCTATATTTGTAACCACCCAAAGCTCTTTCAACATCACCCTCTTTGTTACCTTATACCACCAAAACTACAACTTTATTACACCTTCTACCACCCTCCAAATACCCACTTCAACCTCATCAAATCACCTTAAAAAACCCCATACCCACATACAAAAAACATTACCCGTGTATTTTGTATCGTTTTGTAAACAATTCATTGTTACATAAAAAAAACTTATTGTTACTTACCGCATTGAACTTTGAACAAATAGAGACACTGTCTATTAAGATCCAGTCCAATTCTAAACCAGTTCAGTCAATTTATTGATGAACCGACTTTATATATATATTTATATATTTATATATTTTATTACAGCTTTACGTCATTTAAATACTGTCATTTATTTCATTTATAGCTTTCAGTCATTTATAGCTTTCCAGTTTATATTTATTCCGCACTTCTTTTTTTTTTTTCCGCATCTTATCTCCTTAAATATATATATCTGTCACCCAGTAACTGGTATCCGAGCCTTTATTCGTGGTAATCAGATCGTATATTTTCAACAATTGGTATCAGAGCTTGTGTGATTTACCTTGAAATTTTTGTCGAAAACTTTTGGTTAGCGTTTATAAACCTTCCATAAGTTTTTCTTTAAAAATTTCATTTTAATATCACTTGTTCAAAATCCTTAAAAAAAAAAATTAAAAAAAAAATCTTAAACAAAAAAATTCGGAGCTTGTGTGATTTACTTTGAAATTTTTGTCGAAAACCTTTGGTTAGCGTTTTTTTTTAAAACCTTCCATTAGCGTTTCTTTAAAAATTTCATTTTAATATCACTTTTTCAAAATCCTTTCAAAAACAAAAAAATTATTATGTCTTCTGCTAATTATTCCAACATGAACTCTGTTTCTATTGCTAACAGCTTGGGATCTGGTTCACGGGCACCCATACTTATTCCCGAAGAGTATAATTCATGGGTTGGCCGTATGAATCTTCATCTCAACTCCATAAATGAAAATGTCTGGAATTGTGTAGAAGGAACATCTATTACTCCAGAAGACATAGCTACTCTTGTTACAAATCAAGCAACTCTTGCTGAAACCGAAAAAAGGCTGCAACTCCAAGCCAAAAAGGAACTTGTGTCTGGAATTCCCCACAGTATTCTAAGTCAAATGGATGACATAATACTGTTGACTGCAAATCAAATCTGGGAAAATTTAAAAAATCGTTTTTGTGGAAATCAAAGAATTATTGGAAACAAAAGAACATCTGTTTTAAATGAATTCGATAATTTCAAGATGCTTTCATCAGAAACCATCCATGATGCTCATGATAGGTTCAATTTTATCATGGTAAAAATGAATAATTTGGGCATCAAAAAGACACAACACGAGATAAATCTCAAGTTTCTAAACAATCTTTACGAAAGCTGGAAGATGGTTAAACTCATCATTCAGGGAAATCCAGCCATTCATACTGAAACTTTATACAATTTGTATGGAGAACTTCAATCGTATGAATCCTCGATTGACCCACCAACCACTACAGCTTTTGGAGGACCACTTGCTCTCGTTTCCACATCTTCTCAAAACCAAACACCTTGTAATGAACAAAACTTCAATCATTTTAATCAGACATCTTTTCAAAACCAACCCTTTTTGAACAATTCTTTTGATCAATCTGATTTAAATGATGAAGCAGACTACCAACAACTGTGTGCTTTGGTAGCAAACACAAACCTCCAGAGATTTATTCCAAATCACGGTCAATCGAATTTTAAACCAAATTTTCAAAACCGACCATCATTTGGACAAAATAATTCTGGATTTCAACCAAGACCTCAACCTGTTCAAAACAACTCAGGTTTTCAACCAAGACCTTATTTTGGACAAAATTTTCAAAGACCTTCCTTCCAAAACAATTCAAACCAAGGTTTTCAAAACCAGGGATTTCAAAACAATCCCAACTCAAGTCATCATAACAATAACCAAAACAACAGTTTTCAAAACCAAAACAGAGGATTCCAAAATCAAGGTTACACTAATCAAAACAATGGCTTTCAAAACAACCAAAATTTTGGATTCCAACAGAACCCTTCCCAATCTTCCCAACAAATCCAAACTCAAGCTCCTGAAAGACTTCTGATTAAAAGTCAAAAGGATGACAGTGATGAAGAAGTGATCATTTGTCACAACTGCAAAGGAACTAATCACTATGCCAGAGAATGCCGAGCCAAAAACAAAACCAAAGTCAAAGACTCAGCATACTACGCTCAAAAAGCCGATGAATTAAAGAAACAGGAAAATCAAGATAAGCAAAGAGCATTGATGGCAATCCATGAACCAAACGTGGAATACTGGCCAACTTCTGAAGACGAAGCTGACAATGAACCAACACAATCAAACTTCTGTTTCGTAGTTGGTGTTGATAGACCTTCAAGAGCTCCAAACGTCATAGAACAGGTATGGTCTATGATCTCTGAACTTGGTCTTTCGAAATCAATTTTTGAGTCCCATATAACCAAGATTGAGAAAAGTCTAGAAGCTGATCTCAAAAAATATCATGACACAATGATCAATTCCGATATCTGCAAATCTGAGTTACAAACCTTGCAACTCAAATTTGGAGAATCAACAAGGATAAAGAACAAATTGGAAAGAGACGTTGAAAGAAAATCAGAAGATTATAATCACGTCTTGGAACAATTAAATCAAACCCTAATTCAGAAAAAGGATTTGGAACAAAAAAATCAGTCAGTCATTTCCTCTGAAACAAAAGATGTTTTAGAAAAGGAAATCCTTCAGTTGAAACAAAACTTTCAAGAATCAACTGAAAAATACAAAACTTTAAATGAAAAACTGACTGATTCTTTAAACCAAACCAATTTTCTTGAATCTGAAAACAAAAGATTGATATGGAATATGAATTCTATCAAAATTGCTAGAAAACTAAGTGATGATGTTTTCACCAAAGCAAACACCTTAGGAACTGGCAAAATTGATACGAATTACAGACCAGGAATTGGAAGAGAATCCTTTGAAAATGAACTAGATAAACAAGAAAACATGACAATTTGTGAAAACTCTGAATCCACTCTTCCAGATCTTTTCACATCTGCTAATGAGGAAGATTCAGATGACGAAACAGTTATCAACTGTAGCCCAGATGACACTGCTTTCACTGTTTCCAAAAAGTCTATCAAAAGAGTTGTAAAATCTGAAACAAACTCTGCTAGTTCTTCAACAAACCAAATCAAACATACCAATGAAGCAACCATAACCCCACTTAACAAACCAAAGGCTTTTGAAAACAAACCAAAGAAACCTGTTAAACCATACGTCATACCTCAAAAACAGGTTTCCAAACAAAAACCAAAACCTTTTCAAAAACCTTTTGAAAACCGCTTTCAAGAGATCACCTTTAAAAATTCAATGAACTTTCAAAAACGACCAAATCAGAAAGTTTCAAAACATCATCTTCAAAAAGCCTTTCATAACCGCCAATCACATCCCAGATATGAAGAGAACTTTTCAAAAAAAAATTCACATCTAGGATATCATTCACCAAATCACAGATTTTATCAACCAACGAATTTTCAGAAACAAATCACTTTTTGGGAAAATTTGATAAATAAAATCAAACCTCAACCATTCCATCCTTATAAACCAAACTCTTATAGCAATATGAAGTCAAATGCTACAAGAAGTTCGGTAAACAAAAAACCCAAAATAAAAACAACTAACAAACCAGGACCCATTCAGATTTGGGTACCTAAATCTTCTGTCTAAATTGCAGGTATCTAATGCTGGAGAACCCAAGGATGATACATGGTATATTGATAGTGGCTGCTCCAAGAATATGACAGGAAACCGAAACTACCTTCGTGACTTCAAACCCACCCAAACCAATCAAGACGTTACCTTCGGCAACAACATGACGGCAAAAATCAAGGGTTATGGAAACATAACAAATGGTAACTTCACCATAAAGAAAGTTGCCTATGTCGATGACCTGAAACACAACCTCATCAGTGTTTCTCAACTGTGTGATAACAATCTTGAAGTCCTATTCACCAAACAAAGAAGCTTGATCATGGACTCCAAAACCAAAGAAATCATTGTTGATTCTTACCGTGCCGGAAATATGTATCCACTTAACATGGATCTTATCTATGGTAAACCCGATATATGTCTGCTATCAAAAGCCCCATCAGATATCAGTTGGTTATGGCACCGCCGCCTTTCCCATCTAAACTTTGGGTACATCAACAAACTGATCGGCGATGATCTTGTTAGAGGACTGCCACTTCTGAAGCTTGATAATGAAACTCTGTGTGACGCATGTGAAAAAGGAAAACTTTCCAAATCAACTCACAAAAGCATCTCAGAATCTAGTGTATCTGAACCACTAGAATTGTTGCACATAGACCTTTGTGGCCCTGCCAAAACCCAAACCATACAAGGGAAGAAGTATATTCTTGTTGTCGTTGATGGTTTCTCGCGCTTTACTTGGGTCTTTTTCTTAAGACTAAAATTAGAAGCACCTGAAGAGATGATCAACTTCATCAAACAAATCGAACTGAAGCTCAAACGACCTGTTCGAAGAATCCGAAGTGATAATGGTTTAGAGTTCAAAAACAAGACTCTAGATTCATTTCTCAAAGACAAAGGAATTGAACATAACTTCTCAGCCCCATACACTCCACAACAGAACGGCGTTGTCGAAAGAAGGAACAGAACTCTATGTGAAGCTGCAAGATCAATGCTTATCTTCGCTGATCTGCCACAATACTTCTGGGCAGAAGCAATAGCCACAGCTTGCTACACTCAAAATCGTTCCTTAATCCATAAACATCTTCATAAAACACCATATGAAGTCATTAACAACCGAAAACCAAACATCAAATTTTTCCATATTTTTGGTTGTCGATGCTTCATAAAGAACAATAAAGACCACCTCTCAAAATTTGAATCAAGGTCGGACGAAGGAATTTTCCTTGGTTACTCATTTTCTTTAGCTGCTTATCGAGTACTGAACAAACGTACCAGATTAATTGAAGAAAGTACCGATGTTCATTTCGATGAATTTTATGTCAGGAAATTAGATCGTGAACATTTTGGTTCAAAAATGATCGATAATATTTTTCAAAATCCAATTCAACAAACACCTTCTCCTGACAGAGATATTGAAATCGATCTTGATTTACTTTTTGAACAACCCAAAACCGCTTACAATTCTGAACTTCTAACTACTTCTATTGATTCTACAGGAACGACCACTGAAGGAACTCCACAAACAAACCGAAATGATGCAGATCAATTCAAGGGGGAACCACCTACACATACTTCTTCATTGGAACAAACACCAAATCCTCCTTTAAATACCCCATCCCCAAATATCCAAAACAATCCCGATGCATCATTTATGGGGGAACCTTCAAACCTATTACAAGATGAAACTCCCGGAGAAGAACAATGGGATACTGAAATTCCAATTATTATAGCGGAAGAGAATCGCTTAATAAAATGGACCAGAAACCACCCAACTGACCAAATCATCGGAGATCCAAACTCAGGCATCCAAACTAGAGCCGCAACTTCTAATGATTGTTTATTTGGAGCCTTCTTATCCATGACTGAACCCAAAACCATACATTCTGATCTCAAAGATCCAGACTGGGTAAAAGCTATGCAAGAAGAGCTAGCAGAATTTGAAAGAAATGACGTATGGAATCTTGTCCCTACCCCACCCGATGTTTCTGTTATAGGTTCAAGATGGGTATTCAGAAACAAAACTGACGATCAAGGAATCGTTTGTCGAAACAAGGCACGTCTCGTAGTCAAAGGATATTCACAACAAGAAGGAATCGACTACGATGAAACATATGCTCCAGTTGCCAGAATTGAAGCAATTCGCATCTTTCTTGCATATGCTGCACATAAGAACTTCAAAGTATTCCAAATGGATGTTAAATGTGCATTCCTACATGGAGAGTTAGATCGCGATGTATACATCCAACAACCACCAGGTTTCGAAGATCCCAAATTTCCTGATCACAACTTCAAATTGCAGAAAGCTGTCTATGGCTTGAAACAAGCACCCCGAGCCTGGTATGCCACATTGACAACCTTTCTCGAAGAATCAGGTTTTAAAAGAGGTTCAATCGATCAAACCCTCTTTCGTAAAATCTATAATAAACATCTTTTAATCGTACAAATATATGTTGATGACATTATTTTCGGTTCTACTGATGAATCTTTGAGTATTAAGTTTGCAGATCTAATGAAGAGCAAATTTGAAATGAGCATGATTGGGGAGATGACTACTTTTCTCGGACTTCAAATCAAACAGTCAACTGATGGCATTTTCATCAACCAAGAGAATTATGTCAAAAACCTACTCACTCGCTTTTCAATGGACAAATCCAATACCGCAAAAACCCCAATGGCTTTTGGATACAAAATCGATGCATACTTAAATGGCAAACCTATTGATCAGAAAAGATATCGTGGAATGATCGGATCACTCTTATACCTCACTGCCAGCAGACCTGACATCATGTTTTCTACATGTGTCTGTGCCAGATACCAAGCAAATCCTATGGAATCCCATGTAGTTGCTGTGAAACGCATCTTCAAATACCTAAAAGGCACTCCCAAACTTGGCCTTTGGTATCCAGCTAAATCCGATTTTCAGCTGAACGCTTTCACCAACTCAGACTATGGAGGATGCAAGTTAGATAGAAAGAGTACATCTGGTAGCTGTCAATTCCTAGGAGGTAGACTAGTGAGTTGGACTTCAAAGAAACAGACTTGTGTATCCACATCAAAAGCAGAAGCTGAATACGTCGCTGCCGTCAGCTGTTGTTCGCAAGTCATATGGATGTAAACTCAACTGCGAGACTATGGCTTCAAAATTTCACAAATTCCCATATTTTGTGACTCAACCAGTGCAATTGCCATTTCTCACAATCTCGTTCACCATTCCATGACAAAGCACATCGACATTCGATATCATTTCATCAAAGACAACATTCAAAAGGGTCATATCGAATTGCACTTCATCAACACCGAAGATCAAATTGCCGATGTCTTCACTAAGGCTCTCGATGAAACAAAGTTTCAATACTTCCTAGGCCGTCTAGGAATGTTAAATCCAGATAACATCCATCCTTAAACTTTTACTTTTTGTTTGTACAAAAGTGTGTTTACTTTCATTCAAAAGGAAAATTCAAAAACAATTGAAAATTGCTTTCCTTTCAAAAATACCAAAAACATTCAAATAACCAATATTTCCAAAAACATTCAGAAAAACAAATCATCAAAAAAAAATTAATAAAAGACTTGCCATAATAAGCTTTTATAGAACCTTGTGATTAATCTTCTCTTGACTTAATTTTCAGATGCTTATGCTCGATGAAGATTTTAAGTCATATTGATTCTCAATTGGAGTGAAGGTTCAAATATCCTACTTTTCATAATGTATATAACTTTATTTCCTTCGATTTTATTTCATTATTGACGATTTTAAACAATCAAGGGACATAAGGTTAGGAGGTTCAGATGAAAACAAAAACCCATGTGAGAATTTGTGCCTCGTCGATCTAAATCATTGTGGAAATCATTTCTTGTGAGCTTAGGTGTGTCACTATTGCTTATAAGGTATACCCAATTATACCTTGTCACGGTCTCATTTTTGCTTAGATATCAAAATGACTAGGGACGATATATTCATTTCTTACATACTAGACAAACTGTCTTTTATGCCACATATCCCTACCTAGATAAAAGCCAACCAAAAATGAAGACTTGCGATCCCATGATCCATCAAGCAAACAACGACATATCCTTACAAGAAAACCAAAGGAGAAACAAATATCTATCAACATCTAATCCTCAAAGACAAATCAACAAGAAAACAAATGGATTCAATAAAGATATACCAAACAAAACAAAAAAAAATATATTCTATATTTGGTATTTTCAAACAAACTTTCAACCAAATGGTTATTTCAAAACAAAAATCATAAAATCCCGCGATTTGTTTTAACCATTTTTCACAAAAGAAGATATCTCAATCACTCAAATCAAATACTCTTAAAAAGGTCTCAAATGTAGCAAATTCTGAATGCTAAAACAAAATATCTTTTTACAATAAATCGATATTGATCAACAAACAGGATACTATCAAAGAAGAAGCTGCAACAACAATGGATTTCCCGGGATACTGTAGCCTTCATCACTGAAGAATCTTAGTTGCAAACTGCACTATGAAAATTGTTAAACCCCTCTACATGTATTTCCCGACGGAGAGAGAGTGAATGTTAATGGCATGAATGAAGAAACCCACTGAGTAATGCCGAAACCACTCTTATGTGATTGATTATCTAATAATGAGACTAAGTGACTTTACAGGAAAAGCATAGCTGAACACCTCCAATATGAGTGTGAGTCGTCAGAGAGAGATATCACTCATTTTTAGTGATCATTAACTTGTTCTGCTGCCAGAACAACCAAACACCCAAGTGAAGTGTGAGCTATATCTATGAGCGTTCATCTGAATCGACCTGTTAGACCACTTGTCGTCATTAATAATGCTATAAAATCTAAGGAAATTTCTTTAGATACATATATGACTACCCTTTGATAACCGAACCCGAGACTTTGATTCGGAAACAAATTTCTGAAAATCTTTTACATAAGATATGTTAAACCAAGTCACAAACTTTCAAAACGATTACAATGGTTTTATATATATCTTCTCATTGACAAAACTTTTATCCCAAATCTTCAAGATTAAAACTGTTAATGTGATTATATCTATCCTTATTTCATCAATGATCACATAGGGGGAAATTGTTGAAAAATGTTTTTATATGTGATCATCACTGAAATAAGACGAATTGGTTTTATATTATCTAACAAATATTATCAGTTATTTCAGGTTGCGTGGATTCGTGCTTAATTATGAAATAGAAAAATATGCAAAAGACAAAATACGCAAAGACGGAAAAATAGACGCAATATTTGGTCGTTTGAAGACAAAACAAATCAAGAATAAAATTGTCAATAATTTAAAAACCTCAAGGGTCAAAAATGGAAATTCAATTCACAATTGGATATATATATATATATATATATATATATATATATATATATATATATTATATAAATATATATGTATATATATTATATTGTATATATATATGTATGTATATTGTATATATTGTATATATATATATATATATATATATATATATATATATATATACATGAATCATGCATATATATATATATATATTGGAAAGAAATCTTCACAAAAGCAAAAGTACCAAACATCATGTGTGCTTCCAACCTTTACAATCAATCACTTCATTACTTTTCCTTAAACAAACAAGAGTTGCTTGATTCCTTTGCATATATATAGATGCATGTTTACATGAGTTTTTGTGTGTGTTTTGTGTTTCCTTGTAATATATCTCCTATTACTCTCTCATCTCCAGAAGAATAAACACATAGCCAACCTCAAAATACTCTCCAAACACCCTCCAAATACCCTCCTTAAACCTCCTCCAAAAACCCTTTCAAATCACCACAACCATCACCACCTTGCTGTTTTTCGACATCAGAATTTGCAAGTTAAGAAAAAATTCACCGAGCACAACTCAACAAGATAATACGGGAGAGATTTGCACCGCAAATTATTCAGGACCTTACCTACATCCAGGAATTTTCCTCGATTTTTTTGACCACTGCAAACCCCAGAGAGACGCGAGAGAGAATTGGCTATCCAGAGAGATTTACTACGAAAATCTATATTTGTAACCACCCAAAGCTCTTTCAACATCACCCTCTTTGTTACCTTATACCACCAAAACTACAACTTTATTACACCTTCTACCACCCTCCAAATACCCACTTCAACCTCATCAAATCACCTTAAAAAACCCCATACCCACATACAAAAAACATTACCCGTGTATTTTGTATCGTTTTGTAAACAATTCATTGTTACATAAAAAAAACTTATTGTTACTTACCGGATTGAACTTTGAACAAATAGAGACACTGTCTATTAAGATCCAGTCCAATTCTAAACCAGTTCAGTCAATTTATTGACGAACCGACTTTATATATATATTTATATATTTTATTACAGCTTTACGTCATTTAAATACTTTCATTTATTTCATTTATAGCTTTCCAGTTTATATTTATTCCGCACTTCTTATTTTTTTTTTCCGCATCTTATCTCCTTAAATATATATATCTGTCACCCAGTAACTGGTATCCGAGCCTTTATTCGTGGTAATCAGATCGTATATTTTCAACAGAGATATTATCATTCCACATCCACCGATCGTCAAAATGGGTTCAACAATTGACCAGGGTTGACCATTCGGTATTTTAGGCCTTTTTGGTATTGGGCCTTCCCGGATTAGGTCCGTTGATGGAGTTATGGACATTATAATGTTGGGCTTTTGTTTTGGATCATAGTGGGCCAGGGGTACAATAGTCATTTTACCCAATGTATGGATTAAGGATTATAGTATGGAACTCAATTGCTAATTGGGTATTTGATTGGTATTGACAGCTCGGCGGGGCAGCAGCTAAGGATGTCATTCGGGAAGCTTCTTCATTCGAGGTGAGTCTCCTCACCATACCAATGGGTCTAAGGCACCAAGGTCGTCCCATTTTATGATATGTGGTACACTAGTTGATGTAGTGTTATGTGGCATGTTAGTTTGTTATACGCTAAGAGGTATGCTAGTTGTATATGTGGTATACTTGTATGAAAGAGCATGGGGGAGCCCATGGTACTTGGATGTCAGACCATGTGGAGAGCCCATGGCTTTCCTATTAAAGACCATGGGGGGAGCCCATGGCACTTGGATGTAAGACCATATGGGGAGCCCATGGCTTTCCTATTAAAGATCATGGAGGATCCCATGGCACTTAGGTGTAAGACCATGTGGGTAGCCCATGGCATCCTGGAGTAAGACTCTGGGGTAAGACCCTGGGGGGAGCCCACGACATCCCTATATGTTGTAGGCATGGATTATGTGGTTTATGTAGTTATATTGTAGCTAATATGGATTATGTGATTATGTGGATTCTATGGGGTATGCTCTGGGTAACTCACTAAGCTTCGTGCTTAGGGTTTTATTTATGGTTTCAGGTATCATAGGTTTGGAAAGGAAGGGCCCGGCTTGATCGCAGCGCTCACACCCATGTTTTCCGCGTTATGTGATTTTGGGATGTAACTCTGATAACTATTTTAATTAAGAAATGTTTTTGGAATGCTCGGATTTAAAAGATAACTGTGTTTTTACTATTATAAAAACGAAATTTTTATCCGTGATTTTTGGGTCGTTACATACAACCATCTGAATTGCCAGATCCCTTGAAGATATGATCAAAGGCAAGACCATCACCCAAGCTGAAGTCGGAAAAGTGGATTGATGAAGGATCCACATACTCCAACAAATAGAATAAGCTTTCAAACCTAACATTAACAAAAAAAAGACTTGGGGTAACAAGGAGTTGAAATGGTCTGAAAAATGCAGAAAGAAGCATGTTGGACAATGCAAGGAAGATGTGATCTGATATAACTGTGGAATAGTTGGACATTGTGCCAAAGAATGCAGAGGCATCGAGAAGGCATGCTTTGAGTATAGACAAGAAGGGCATGTGGTGAAGGACTTCCCGAGGAAGGAAAAAGCTACTCAAGCATCTCAGACGAATCTTAGGGTAGTGAAAGAGGAAGCAAAAGTTATTTTAGGGAGATAATAGAAGGAAGTTGCTTATCCAAGGTGTCTAAGGAATAAAGTAGTCATCTCAGACAGATAGTATTATAAGATGCGACCTGATGTAGTAGACATATTAAAGATTGTAATTATTTTCAGAAGTAATGAAAACCCTAGTTATGTCTTACTTTTTATTATGTTTTTGACATAATATTTGGCTACTTTGAACATAATAAGATTGAAAACGTTTACCGTATACTAGTGTACCTTGCACACAGGGCACTACATAAGAAAGAATTTGTAACACCCCGACTCCCAGGTATAAATTTTAAAGTTTTATATTCATTATTAGAGACCTACTCGACGAGTTGGCTGCCCTAATTCGTCGTGTAGAAACGGTTATGGTCGCGTGGTTTATGGAACCTACTCGATGAGTTGGACGACCCCAAATCGATGAGTCGAGGTTGTGCATGAAAACCCTAAATTTTGGGGTTTGCACCCTATTTAAAGGAACTTAAGTCCTTTCCCCCAGCCACCCTTGCCACTTTCACGACCAGAGAGCAAACCCTAAGCGAACTAAACCCTATTTGAGTGTGTGTGTGAGGCGAAAAAAGTGTGTTTGGTGCATTTCTTGAAAGAGGCTTGAAGATTTGGAGGCTTGGAACGGGAAGAAGCTTGTAGATCCAGCATCTATGTGACAACTGTCAAATTTTGGTCAAGTCAAAGTCAAGAAAAGTCAACGGGTCAAACCGGTCAACTCAACTAGTACTTTTATTATAGAAGTTATTCTATGTATGCAAATGTACAATTATGTATCATGAATGCTAGTGTCTCGAATATTTTAAGTGTTTAGCAATGTAAAACCCTAAGAAGGGAGAGTAAATGCACCAAAACACGATTATGGACCCTTTGGGGGCTTAAAATAATCATAAACGAAGCATAGCGGGGTTCACGAACCTTGCATTGCGAGTCAATATGATAATATTGACTAAAAATAAATCTCTCCCAAATCTCTCTCAAAATCTCTCTCAACTTTTTATTGTCATCCGGGTCATCCCGACCCTTAACTTGGCCAAAAATCACTCAAAACGAGAAGTTCTCTTGAAAATCAGCCATTAAGAACCGAACCCTCCCTAGAACCGAACACTAAGGACCGAACCTTCCCTCAGGACCGAACCTGCTGAAGAACCGAACCTCATAAACAACTGAAATGAACCGAGCCTTCGATCCATTTCGCTTCCCTCTCAACTTCGGACCGAACCTCCCTTTCGCTTCTTCGCCTGCTCCAAGGACCTTCGGTCCCTCCTGCTTCGGCTCCAACAGCCTTCGGTTCGGATCACCAGCATACTCTCGGTTCCTTCTACTTTCGTTTCGTAACATCTATGACCGAACCACACCTTCGGTCCTTAGCCTTAAGGACCGAAACCTCACCCCTTTCGCTCCTTATTCCCGAGTTTTGACCACTTTTGCTTTTTAAGCCCGTTTTTGACGTTTTTGACGGGGATTTTTCACCAAATTCATATTTTTATCATTTTAAACTCCCTAAACTTATATTTTATTCATAGTTCAATGATTTATTAGTTATAAATCATTATTTTCATTAAAGAAAATACCTAAGGATATTTTACACCACAAGTGGGTCAAGTGTGCCCGCTTGCCCCCTATGTGTCACTTTCTCATTGGTTCAACCTTATCCACATCACACAAACCCATGTAAACATCCCTTCACCCTAGCCACTTGCTCCAGCAATCTTTCATATAAAGAAGTACCTGGGGATTTCCTTGATCATTTTCTTCACCATCAAACACTTACACACTTCTTAACCATCAAGAGAGCCTCTTTTTCTCTCAACTTCCAGCCATGTTTTGAAGGTGTTCTTGAGCTATTACTTCACTCTTTGGTAAGTATTTCATCTAAACTCAAGTGTTACCCCATGTTTTCATAACATCCTTGAATCATCTACACACATTTTAACACCAAAAATCGTTCTTAGGATCATCCAAACTTTCTCGTGTTCATCAAGTGTTCTTGACTTGATACTCCTCGTCTTCGAACTTCCACTCTCCAAGAAATCACTCAAGGTGAGTTCATACCCCTACATTTTTCCAGTTTTCTTTCGTTTTCAGGGGAGATTACAAGTTAAAACACCAAAACATATTTGAAACTTAACTTGTCAGCTTACAACAGAAAAGTTGTGACCTGTTTATGAACTGTTTTACCCAACTTAAACTTAATATTTTTCAAAAATGTACAATATGCAAGTAGTTCAGGTTTGTACCTTTCTAAGGACTACTTGCACGCATTTATACGATTTGTCTACAATTTATAGTGATTTTTACAAAACTGTCTGTCACTGCAGCAACGAATTCGGGCCAGTCTGTGAAAATGAACGTTTTCACACTGGTTTGAGACCACCAAAAATTATAGGAAAATTTATGAACATGGCAGACTCTTTTTCCAAACTCTCAGAGTTTACGGATTTAGTTTTTGACTTACGATGATTTTTCTATAAATATTCTAAAACAAGGACACTAGAAAGTAAAACTGTCAAAAACAAGTTTAAGAGTTATTCACACTTTCTAACATGTCGAGCAAAGTACGTAATACTAGGGTCAAGTATACTTAGTATTTTTATGCCATTATATTTCTCTTAGAAATAAAAATCATATTTATAAAGGTTTTACATCATTACAAAACATTCATGTTAAACTATAATTGGTATAGTTTGTTAGTCACATTCACCTACACAAAAAGGAAAAACACATACTTTTACAAACCAAAGGGATTTTGGTTTCTTAATACGTAAACTTGTTAATGAATAAATTTTTGAGGTATCATCTTCAGGGTACTCTTAAGTACCACAGAAAAGTCATGTAGTTATAACCAGAATCTCTTGTTGGGAGAGCGTGATAGTTGTGTATAGATCTATATTGGGTCTGACAAACCCGCACCTAAGCTGCTTGCAACAGCTAGACCGGCGGGTCTGTGGTGAAAAATGTCATAACATTCCGACGTCTGAAGAACATCGAGTACGAGGTCTTCGATTTTTAGCATGGTTATAACAACTCACATGGGGTATTAACAAAACATAAAGTTTACAGAGACTTAAGAACCACACACACACACCAAAAGGAGTTTTTTTCCACATATAAAACTACTTATACTATTTTAAGTATGGGAATTTACTTACAAAAATGGAGTCTTGATACAATAAAGACTACAAGCTATCTTCTTAAAAACACAGAATCCACCAGGTTAAACGTCATAATTGGCAAAGTGATGACATCTTCAAACTAGTTTTCTAAATAGCAAAACTACACACTTGTAAACTAAGTATGGTATTTATACTTACATATTTTGGCCTTGGCTCAATTAAGGCTATCACACACTTTACGGAAAAATATAGGATTTTCTGGAAACATTAGAGACTTAAGAACCACACAAAAAGGGGTTTTATACACATACAAAACTACATATGCTATTTTAAGTATGGAGATTTACTTACAAAAATAGTGTCTTAGTAAATATGTAGTGGATCCGTTCGATCTAAAAACTTGACTAACATGTGCACACCAAGAAATCGCACCAGGAACATATTTTGTTTACTAGTCTTTCGAATTTTGAAACGTTCATTAAAAACACGAGAAACACAAATATATTTTGGTCTTAAGACTCAAAGGCAACATTCCATTTTTCCAAAGAACAAAAGGACGTACTCATTTTACAACAAAAATGTTTATGAACTCACCAGCTGTAATGCTGATACTATTTCAAACTACTTGTATTCTCAGGAAGTTAGTAAATCCAGTATGCGTACAGGCTTCGAAGAAACAGAGCATCATAGTACCAAGACTTAGTTTTGTTGTTTACTTTTGGAAGCTAAACCTATGTAAATCAATGTCAATGAAAACTATATGTTTTCAATGAAAAGGTTGTTATTGCTTTGATTAATATTGTACAATTGTTGTGATACTGTGCATGACGTCCTCCGCCCCCGAACGTTTCCGCCGTTCCGGTTTGGGGGTGTGTTAGATTTGTATCAGAGCATTGTTTATAGTGAACTAAGTATATCAACCTATAAAAGATATACAACTATAAATACAATGGGGCCGAAGTATCACAATATTTTTATGAAAGTATACATACACGCATATATTTATTTGTATATGTACATACTAGAGCAAGTATCACAAAAGGAACAAATCAAAAGTTGGACACTACAGTCAAACCTAGACAATTATGTAATCATATATGGGATAAATGTAGCCTGATCACCTATATTTATTCAAGATACGACCAACATGTGTCCAGGAGTGATAGTGGTGTGTCGATGGAACTAAAACTTACCGATTCTACATAAAGGAATACTAAAACCGAACATAAAGATTTAAAATACTATAAGAGTATTTTATGATACCATGCAATAAATAACAAATCTAAAAACTCATTAGCTTCGTATATCAAGAAGCTCAAGAACCCATCATGCAACTAAAATACTATGGGAGTATTAGAGGTGCTATAACTAACTTATATGAAAACTAAAAAGAACCTGACTGGTTGGTCTATGATTTCGGAGTGTATACTCTCAAAGTTATATATAATTGAGATTTTATAGACTTAGAATCTGTGATCTTCGCTCTACTTCCTATTCCTTGTTTGGTTGTGGAATTAGAGTAGGATCACTTATTCAAAGGTCTATTTAATCTTCGTTATGTATAATCGGTATACACTACGTAATTATAGAAGGACCCAGTGAGGACCACCATAAAAATATTAATATTTTACTAATCTCATAGATTCATTAGGCATTTTCATTCTCGTGCAACCAATAGAGCAAGCAGTCAACGGAAGAGCTGAGACAGAACCAGAAAAAGGGTTCACAAGGAGGATTCTGAGAAAGAGTCGAAAGAAATGAAATACTCCCTTCCAGAACCATAAAAATCGACCCTCTTAAAAATCAGTATCGATACTCGATTATAGTCAAACTAAATTCTAGATAAAATACCTATTTCTTCTCTCTACCACAAGTACATCATGGGAATGTAAGATGAGACATTAGAAATCGTATATCAAAACAAGAAATTTATGTGTGTATATAAATAAATGGGTTACATCTAGAAACAACTATTGTTACTTACCAGCTTATTTCATACATTGTAATAGAATCATGCCTCCGCATGGAAATAACCAGTCAACCAACAAAACACCATTCCTACAGATAGACTCTGCTACCTTTCAAGCTGCGGTTTCAGCCGCCGTATCCGCCGTTATGGCACATCTCGATGCAAATAACACTAGTGAATATGGAAGTGGTGTAGACAATTCAAACTGTAGTAACAACCAAGGAAATCGACAAGTACCTACCTATAAGAATCCTGCAACTCACAATTCTAAGATCAATAAACGAAACTTCTGGAACAAAAATAAGAGCGGAGTATCTCCAAAACTTGCCACGAGGCAGCAAACTGCGACAACCCCTGCAACCACAACATCTGCTACTCCAGCACCAATGCCAGTGCGCCAATATGCTGGAAATCTTCCAAACTGAAACAAGTGCAACTAACATCATACCGGAGCCTGCTTGGGTGCAACAAAAATGGGCATACTATCTATTTGTGTAGAAACCCAGCCCAACGCATCACTTCAACCACTGATGCTAGTACCAGTCAGATATGTCATGCATGTGGTGAATCAGGGCATTTCAAGAGATATTGTCCAACAGAAAAGCACAACGGGGGAGTAGGAGGTGTTTAGCAACGGGACATGGTGAAACAACAAGCAACCCTACTAGAATTTTTGGTACGTATCCTAACAACGATAATTTAACATCAAATTTTACTCTAAAAATTCCAGCCTTTGAGGCAACAACTCATAAATTATTCCCTCACCCAAATAAACCCAACCATCTATATGAAAGATAAGGACCCTCGCATGTGAGCTAGTACGACTTAGCGTATACCTCAGGGTCATCTATAAGTAAGATTTATAGACATAGAGTGAGTGATTCCGCCTTATTTCCTGTTCCTTGTCTGGTTGTGGAATTAGGGCAGCATCGCTCAGTCATCGGTATTTCAAATCTTAATTATGCATGACTGGTGTACCCCAAGTAATAACAAATACACCCGATAGGGATTCTATTCTAAAAAGGGCATCGTTTTCAACTTCTCAAAACTCACGTACTATTAATACTCACTAAGAAGCAATACACAAATGTTCACAGTGCTAATAACAAAAGGAAAAACTGAAAACACCGAGAACATATTCAAGGGAGGCCTTACCGTCTAAAAAACACTCTTTCCAGATCAAGTTAATACCTAAGAGATCCCAACGTCATCATTCAAACTCAATTGGCTTGGTCCTCACCATAACAATTGTGTGTCCTACGATTTAATATTCACCTTAACTAGCCGACTAACAAAGCCATCATCACTCATAGCGGTGAACCCGACGCAAACCCCAGAATCATCGCCTGCGTCAAACTTTCGAAGTACTCGTGTGAGTAGTACCACACTTTTCGTAGTTTGACTCAACAAAACTTTCGAGAACACCACACGTATAGCAAGTTAACTTCGAGGGTAGCGAAAGGTGTGCCATACGGTTAAACTATCACCACTTGGGGCATGCATCGGGGTGGTATATAATTAAGATCCTATGGATTTCGGATGTGTGATTCCGCCTTATCTCTTGTTCCTTGTTTGTTGTGGGCTTGGGGCAGAATCACCCAACTAACAATCTAACCGATCTTAACTATATACGACTCGAATACACTAAGTAATGATAGAGGAACCAGGTATAAGAACCTACCACGACTTCAGGACGCAGCCGCCGGGAGTACGGATGGACTCGACACCATTAAGGTAATCATTGATAGATTAACCAAAACCACACGCCTCCTACGAGTAAAACAGACAAACGAAATGGAGAAACTGACAAGGACTTACACTAAGGAAAATTGTACGACTACACGGAATACCGATATCCATTATCCCCGATAGGGATAGTAGATTTACATCACCGTTCTGGCAGTCGCTACACAAACCTACTGGGATTAGATTTGAACATGTGTACAGCCTACCACCCACAGACCGACAGACAGAAACCAAGGACCAATCAAACATAGGAAGACATGCTAAGAGCCCGAGGGATAACATTCGGTAAGACTTAGAATACTCATTTACCACTTAATGAATTCTCGTACAAAATAGTTATCACACAAGCATCAAGGTTGCTCCGTTCGAAGCCCTCTACGGTCGTAAGTGCAGATAACCTTTGTATTGGGCTGAGGTGGGCGACACGAAACTAGTTAAAGGGCAAGTTCCTAACAGCACTCTCACCGGCCTAGAGATCATAAGGTAAACGACAGAAAGAATCGTCCAAATTCGAGAACGACTGCAGATTTCTCAGACCGACAAAAGAGTTATACGGATAAAAGAAGGAAGCCCTTGGAATTCCAAGTTGAGGATCGAGTACTGTTGAAAGTCTCGCCCTGGAAAGGAGTGATACGTTTTGGGAAACAAGGGAAACTTAATCCAAGGTATATCTAGTCGTTCGAAATCCTTTCCAAGATTGGTCCGGTAGCATACAAGCTTCAATTACCACAGGAACTTAACAACGTTCATCCTACCTTCCATGTGTCTGATTTGAAGAAACTCTTGTCCAATGAAACCCTTCTCATTCCACTTGTCAAAATTGAGATCAACGAGAACCTCCACCTCGTAGAGGAACCTGTTGAAATCATGGGTCGAGAGGTCAAAATGACGAAACAAAGCCGCATACCAATTGTAAAGGTCCGCTGGAACGCCAAGCGAGGACCCAAATTTACTTGGGAACGCGAGGATCAATCGAAGCAAAAGTACCCACATCTATTCCCCAACCCTTGAAGTCCCACTCAAAATGCTAATTTCGGTACGAAATTCCTTCTAACGGGGGGATAATGTGACAACCGTCAAATTTTGGTCAAGTCAAAGTCAAGAAAAGTCAACGGGTCAAACCGGTCAACTCAACTAGTACTTTTATTATAGAAGTTATTCTATGTATCCAAATGTACAATTATGTATCATGAATACTAGTGTCTCGAAGATTTTAAGTGTTTAGCAATGTAAAACCCTAAGAAGGGAGAGTAAATGCACCAAAACACGATTATGGACCCTTTGGGGGCTTAAAATAATCATAAACGAAGCATAACGGGGTTCACGAACCTTGCATTGCGAGTCAATATGATAATATTGACTAAAAATAAATCTCTCCCAAAGCTCTTTTAAAATCCCTCTCAACTTGTTATAGTCATCCGGGTCATCCCGACCCTTAACTTGGCCAAAAATCATTCAATACGGGAAGTTCTCTTGAAAATCAGCCATTAAGAACCGAAGCCTCCCTAGAACCGAAAACTAAGGACCGAACCTTCCCTCATGACCAAACCTGCTGAAGAACCGAACCACATAAACAACCGAAATGAACCGAGCCTTCGGTCCATTT
The DNA here is from genome assembly GCF_052849685.1 of Lactuca virosa. Taxonomy (NCBI): domain Eukaryota; kingdom Viridiplantae; phylum Streptophyta; class Magnoliopsida; order Asterales; family Asteraceae; genus Lactuca; species Lactuca virosa. The sequence goes on from NC_136431.1 coordinate 215,628,559, forward strand.
CGCTTCCCTCTCAACTTCAGACCGAACCTCCCTTTCGCTTCTTCGCCTGCTCTAGGGACCTTCGGTCCCTCCTGCTTCGGCTCCAACAGCCTTCGGTTCGGATCACCAGCATACTCTCGGTTCCTTCTACTTTTAGTTCCTAGCATCTATGACTGAACCACACCTTCGGTCCTTAGCCTTAAGGACCGAAACCTCACCCCTTTCGCTCCTTATTCCCAGTTTTTGACAACTTTCGCTTTTTAAGCCCGTTTTTGACGTTTTTGACGGGGATTTTTCACCAAATTCATATTTTTATCATTTTAAACTCTCTAAACTTATATTTTATTCATATTTCAAGGATTTATTAGTTATAAATCATTATTTTCATTAAAGGAAATATCTAAGGATATTTTACACCATAAGTGGGTCAAGTGTGCCCACTTGCCTCCTATGTGTCACTTTCTCATTGGTCCAGCCTTATCCACATCACACAAACCCATGTAAACATCCCTTCACCCTAGCCACTTGCTCCAACAATCTTTCATATAAAGAAGTACCTGGGGATTTCCTTAATCATTTTCTTCACCATCAAACACTTACACACTTCTTAATCATCAAAAGAGCCTCTTTTTCTCTCAACTTCCAGCCACGTTTTGAAGGTGTTCTTGAGCTATTACTTCACTCTTTGGTTAGTATTTCATCTAAACTCAAGTGTTACTCCATGTTTTCATAACATCCTTGAATCATCTACACACATATTAACACCAAAAATCGTTCTTAGTATCATCCAAACTTCTCGTGTTCATCAAGTGTTCTTGACTTGATACTCCTCGTATTCGACCTTCCACTCTCCAAGAAATCACTCAAGGTGAGTTCATACCCCTACATTTTTCCAGTTTTCTTTAGTTTTCAGGGGGGAATACAAGTTAAAACACCAAGACATATTTGAAACTTAACTTGACAGCTTACAACAGAAAAGTTGTGACCTGTTTACGAACTGTTTTACCCAACTTAAGCTTAATATTTTTCAAAACTGTACAATATGCAAGTAGTTCAGGTTTGTACCTTTCTAAGGACTACTCACACGCATTTATACGATTTGTCTACAATTATTAGTGATTTTTACAAAACTGTCTGTCACTGCAGTAACGAATTCGGGCCAGTCTGTGAAAATGAACGTTTTCACACTGGTTTGAGACCACCAAAAATTATAGGAAAATTTATGAACATGGCAGACTCTTTTTCCAAACTCTCAGATTTTACGGATTTAGTTTTTGACTTACGATGATTTTTCTATAAATATTCTAAAACAAGGACACTAGAAAGTAAAACTGTCAAAAACAAGTTTAAGAGTTATTCACACTTTCTAACATGTCGAGCAAAGTACGTAAGGGTCAAGTATACTTAGTATTTTTATGCCATTATATTTCTCTTAGGAATAAAAATCCTATTTATAAAGGTTTTACATCATTACAAAACATGCATGTTAAACTATAATTGGTATAGTTTGTTAGTCACATTCACCTACACAAAAAGGAAAAACACATACTTTTACAAACAAAAAGGGATTTTGGTTGCTTAATACGTAAACTTGTTAATGAATAAATTTGCGAGGCATCTTCTTCAGGGTACTCTTAAGTACCGCAGAAAAGTCCTGTAGTTATAACCAGAATCTCTTGTAGGGAGAGTGTGATAGTTGTGTATAGATCTATATTGGGTCTGACAAACCCGCACCTTAGCTGCTTGCAACAGCTAGACCGGCAGGTCTGTGGTGACAAATGTCATAACATTTCGACGCCTGAAGAACATCGAGTACGAGGTCTTCGAGTTTTAGCATGGTTATAACAACTCACATGAGGTATTAACAAAACATAAAGTTTACGGAGACTTAAGAACCACACACACACACACCAAAAGGAGTTTTTTTTCACATATAAAACTACTTATACTATTTTAAGTATGGGAATTTACTTACAAAAATGGAGTCTTGATACAATAAAGGCTACAAGCTATCTTCTTAAAAACACAGAATCCACCAGGTTAAACGTCATCATTGGCAAAGTGATGACATCTTCAAACTAGTTTTCTAAATAGCAAAACTACACACTTGTAAACTAAGTATGATATTTATACTTACATATTTTGGCCTTGGTTCAATTAAGGCTATCACATACTTTACGGAAAAATATAGGATTTTCTGGAAAACTTTGAGACTTAAGAACAACACAAAAAGGGGGTTTTATACACATACAAAACTACATACGCTATTTTAAGTATGGAGATTTACTTACAAAAATAGTGTCTTAGTAAATACGTAGTGGATCCGTTCGATCTAAAAACTTTACTAACATGTGCACACCAAGAAATCGTACTAGGAACATATTTTGTTTACCAGTCTTTCGAATTTTGAAACGTACATTAAAAACACGAGGAACACAGATATATTTTGGTCTTAAGACTCAAAGGCAACATTCCATTTTTCCAAAGAACAAAAGGACGTACTCATTTTACAACAAAAATGCTTATGAACTCACCAGCTATAATGCTAATACTCTTTCAAACTACTTGTATTCTCAGGAAGTTAGTAAATCCAGTATGCGTACAGGCTTCGAAGAAACGGAGCATCATAGTACCAAGACTTAGTTTTACTGTTTACTTTTGGAAGCTAAACCTATGTAAATCAATGTCAATGTAAACTATATGTTATCAATGAAAAGGTTGTTATTGCTTTGATTACTAATGTACAATTGTTGTGATACTATGCATGACGTCCTCCGCCCCCGAACGTTTCCGTCGTTCCGGTTTGGGGGTGTGACAATCTACATCGTGTTGGCACTCATTTGGAGGTAAAAAGTCTTTACCTTGGCTTTCCATTCCTTAGATCTCTTATTATACAAGTTTATGGGCATTTTGGTGCAAAATGGGGGTCATTCTCGGTTAGAGCTTGTCACAAGGATATGGCTTCATATCTAGACTCTTCAAGGCCCTATTTGACATAAACCCTCGAGCTTTATGAAGCTTTGGCCCTTCTCCATGCCCTACAACTCTTCCTAAGCTTAGTATTGACGATTTTAGCCTCATGAGACCTTGCATGCATGTAAAGTTAACAACTTTACATGGTAACTTCACCCTAGGAAGCCAGATCTGGAGTTTGAAGCCATGAACTCGACTGGAATGAGCTGAATGTGAAATGGCTGAAGGAACTCGACGAGTTGCATCGTCAACTCAACAAGTTGGATGAGGGTTTCCCGCTTTCTGGATTATGCATGGACTCGACGAGTTAGCAAGGTGACTCGACGAGTTGGTTAGGGTTTTCCCGACATTTTGGACACTGCATGGACTTGACGAGTTGTCTGGAAACTCGGTGAGTCAACTGGGGTTTTCACGATTCTATGAGTTCTAAAGGGACTCCACGAGTCAGTAAGTTGCACTCGACGAGTTGGGTCAACATGGACTGTTGACCTTGACTTTTGACTTTGACTTTGACTAAGGGTTGACCAGTGGGACTTTTGAGGGTATCTTGGTAATTTAGGATTTTGATGGACTTGGTCCTATGGTGGTTATAGGTGCTGGAGTTCCTGGCTGTGATTCGGGAGTTTGATTTTATCACTACATATCGGCATTGTGAGGTGAGTTGTCCTCACTATACTAACAGGGTCGAAGGCACCAATGTCGGCCCTTTTCGGATTTGTATCCGGGTTTATTGCATGTTGATATGCTTAGTGACCTGTTAGGTCGGTATCCTGGTATATAGGATGATGATGTGTTAGTGACATGTTAGGTCGGTATCCTGGTATATAGGATGATGTTATGATTAGTGATCTGTTTAATCGGTCTGACTATTTGTATATGCTAGCATTTGATATTATGTGTTGATTGTATGATTGGGGATCGGTTGATGAGGACTTGATTTGTGCTGAAGGCCAACAAACCTAGGGCGGACCGGATAGAATGCAGACCGGGTAAGGGCCTACTAGTCAAACCGGAGGCCCGACGAGCGGTCTGTATAGGCTGAAGGCCTGCGACGCAGTCCAGATGTATCGATGGCTCGGAGAGCAGTCCAGATAGGCTGATGGCCCTTCGAGGCAGTCCAGTCAGGTTGATGGCTCAGTATACATGTTGTTTGTTTATTTTCTATGATATGGCTATGATTGGTATGGCGTTGGTATTTTGGGGGAACTCACTAAGCTTCGGGCTTACAGTTTTGTATTTTTTTTCAGGTACTTCAGATGATCGCGGGAAGGCGAAGACGTGATCGTGCATCTCCTCACATTTTATGATTTTGATTTTTGGGATACTCTGATATGAACTATTTTGAAAACATTTTGTAATAAATAATGGTTTTTGAATGTTTGAAAAAGTTTTAATTTTTCATGAATTTTATGGATGTTACAAGTTGGTATCAGAGCCTTGGTTTGAGTGAATTGGAGGAGCACTCGTGTGAATCCAGTCTCAAACCAAGGAAAAGATTTTCAAAATGATTTTCAAATGGTTTTCAAAATTCTAAAGGAGGATGCAGAGTGTACGATCATTCAGAGCCAGTAAGTAGACCCCAAAATACCATACAGATATTTGATATTATGGTATGTTAGAACAGAATGCTGGTGATAGGCTAGGGATCTTCATGAATTGCAATATAGAATTATCTAATTATATGATGCCTGATAGCCTAGGGTTTTCCTTATATGAAATTGGCATCATTACTGTAGTTGCTTAGTCTATGCATTACGGTCGTATATAACTAAGATCTTATAGCCTGAGAATGTTTGGTTTGGCCTTATTTCCGGTTCTTGTTTGACGAAGAGCTTAGGGTAGGATCAGATATTCGGGTGTCTATAGGGTCCAGCGTTATGTATGACTAGCATACACTAGTGTTGCAGGGTTGGTGGAAGTTTCATGGATGAGTTATGAGGGGTCATTCGACCAGTTACGAGATATTTAGCCTTCCTCTAAGAGTGATGATTGAGCGCTCGCCATGCATACGTATATTGTTAGGGCGTTGTGATGATACTTGAGACAAATATGGGTAGGTGTGGAAGGTAGTATGGGCCTGTACTAATGAAAGCACAGGACCCATACGCGTAGCAAGTCACAACCCCTAGGGTTTTGGTTAGGAGTTGGTTCTCTGTTATTATATGGAATGTCTGTAATCTTCCTAGTATATTTTCAGTATGGTGACTACGAGGCGGTTAGTGACCGTATCCGGATCGGGATCAGGAGAGGGCACTCAGGGTAGAACAACAGTGCCCGAGACTATTGGTTAGATGAGGCCAGATGAGTTGGACGCCAGGATTCGGGACATCCTGCAGGATGAGGTTGCTACACTGTTCTGGGCACAGTTTCCGAAGATGTGTGGGCCTATCAAGACCGCTATGGTCAAGTACTTTGACGAGCGCTACGCAGCCATTGCTGAGACGGCTGCCGATGCAGCCTCTACAACTGTAGTCGTCGGTGGTGATGGGACCAGCCAGGCTTTTTAGTACCGGGACTTCGATAACACGAAGCCCCCTACTTTTGATGGGATTCAGGACCCGTTTGTAGCCATGAGGTTGTTGTCTGACATGGAGGGATGCTTCTTCACATGATCATGTCCTACTGACCAGAAGGTCAGATGTGCTCTGAACCTGCTGAGGCCCGGGGTAGGGATGAAAGTGGGTCCAAACCCGGACTGGTTGACCCGGACCCGGAAAACCTGGAAACCGGAATTGATGGATTATAAAAACCGGGAACCGAACCGGTTCCGGTTCGGTTCCGGGTATCGGACCGGGTAAAGTGGGTATGGAACCGGAAATTGATAATTAGAACCAAAATTGTGTATTAGTCCCGGAAATAGATAGAAACCCGAAAATGGAACCTAAAACCCGGAATCCGTAATAGTGATCGTGATGCTCATGGAAAATGAAAGAAAAAACAAATTGTGAACCTATCTTATTTTCAAATTATTATAAAATAAACTTCAAATTTATCATTTATGTGGTTTTGAAAAACTTAATTTATTTTTCTGTACTATTTTTTTACCATATCTATCTTTTTTTTAAGATGAGACAAATATGTACAAACTAGTCCATTTATGTGATTTTCAAAGATAAATAAACCACGAACCAATAACTATGTCATATGTTGCGATATAATAAAAATTAATTAGATCCTAAAACCAATATATTTGAAGATTTTTTACTACTAAAGTTTTAGTTTTATTCCATCTAGATATTTCCATGCAACCAAAATTACGTTTATCCAGTTATATGTTTAGTATGTAAAACATAGTGTTTTTTTTCTTTGTTAACGAGTTGAAAAAGTCCACTAATCAAACACTTATTTTTCACATATGAAAACCCTTTCCAGTTATCTACATCTATTTTACTTTTTCGTTTTTTTATGTATATGATTTGTTTTACATATGTAAAAAACGAGATTGATTTTGTGTTTCTAGTTGATGTCGATAGCAGGAGAGGAGCATATATTTTTTTAATAGCCCTTATAGTCGATCAACAATTCATCAGTAGCCAAATTTTTTGAGTAACCCTCGAATTCCTGGCCACTAAACCAGTTGCGTTTTTTTTTTCAACAAATCCGGTTCTAAAACCCGGAATACCCGGACCCATTGGACCCGTACCCGGAACCCGGATAAAGCTATTTTTTAAACCCAATACCCGGACCGTTTAAGCATTTTCCGGTTATACCGGTTCCGGTTCCGGTCCGATTCCGGTTCCGGTCCGGTTTTCCGGTTTTATAACTCATCCCTAGTCCGGAGCCAAGGACTGGTGGAGGTTGATGACTGGGTCGTATATTGATGATCAGAGAGTTGCGGTTACTTGGGATCAGTTCATGGAGATATTCCGCGCTCGCTATATTCCACGGGTGGAGCGCGAGCGATTGGCACATGAGTTTTTGGATTTAGACAGGTTATGGAGTCGGTGACGGAGATCACCCGCATGTTCACTGAGAGGGCGATGTTTTTCCCGGATTTTACTTCCGAGCAGGCTCAAATGACATGTTATCTGAGCATGCTCAAGACCGACATCCGTCAGTTTGTTGCTACCCAACGTTGTGATACATTGTTGGAGTTACAGGAGGCCGCTAGGCGGCATGAGTTGGAGATTGAGTAACAATTGCGGGAGCAGAGGCAGGCCCCGTCGCAGTCATGGCCTGCGCCAAAGTGGCCCAAGACCGCTGACTCTAGGTCTAGGGGCCAGCACGACCGCACTAGTGGGAAGTACGGGAAGGGCCATTCGGGAGTTTGTAGATCTGGTAGTGCGTGTTGCAAATACGGCAAGGAGGGGCACTTTGCGAGGGATTGCCACCATCCATCTCCGGCTCAGGATATGAGGATTTGCTATCACTGCGATCTGGTTGGTCACGTGAAGACCAACTGTCCACAGCTTGCTGCCAGGCTGGCGCAGGTTCCAATGCCGGCTACACTGAGGATTACTGAAGGGGGTCAGGGTAGAGCAGAGCCTTCGAAGGCACGGGGACGCGCCTTCCAGCTTATAGCCGAGGAGGCCACGACAGCACCGGATGTGGTTGTTGGTAGGTTTATATCCTTTATCTTATAGATTGTATCTGTTTTATGCTTATATGTTTGTACCTATGATTAGGTATGTTATTAGTGAACTCCTCACCTTCTTTGGTATTTTTTAACTCGGGGGCAAGTCGGTTATTGTCTCTCAGTCATTCAGTAGGGAGTTCGGTTTGCCAGTAGGAGAGCTAGAGTGTCCGTTGTGAGTCTCTATCGCCAACAAACACGGGATTTCTGCTTCTTCAGTTTATTGGGGTTGCGTGTTGGAGATCTTCGGGGTATCTTTCCCAATAGACTCGATTCTGATCCCCATGGGGGATGTATGTGTGATTGTGGGTATGGACTGGCTTAGTCGCTTCGGTGCCATGATCGACTGCGAGGGTCAGCGGGTGGTAGTTCGAACCCCAAGTGGGGGAGAACTAATTTTATACAGTGAGGGCACCAGATTGGGATCATGTTTTTGCTCAGATGCTAGGGCTCGGTAGTACATTCAGCACGGGTGTGTGGGTTATTTAGCGTATGTGGTGGACACGTGGGTCAGGGATCAGGTTTCCGTTTCAGATGTTCCGGTTGTCAAAGAGTTCGCAGATGTGTTTCCGGAGGATTTACCCGGAGTGCCTCCGGAGAGGCAGGTTGAGTTTAGGATCGACCTAGTGCCAGGTGCGGCCCTTATCGCCAAGGCGTCGTACCGATTGGCACCACTAGAGATGCAGGAGCTGTCATCACAGCTGCAGGAACTGCTGGGAAAGCAGTTCATTCGTCTGAGCCGTTCTCCGTGAGGAACACCGATTCTCTTCGTCGGGAAGAAGGATGGTTCACACCGGATGTGCATTGACTACCGGGAGTTGAACAAGTTGATGGTGAAGAACCGTTATCCACTCCCGAGGATAGATGATCTTTTTGATCAGTTGCAGGGAGCATCTTGGTTCTCCAAGATAGACCTGAGGTCCGGTTACCATCACGTCAGGGTTAAGGAGGACGACATGGAGAAGACCGTGTTCCGGACTCGTTATGGACATTACGAGTTCGTGGTGATGCCGTTTGGGCTCACCAACGCGCCGATAGTATTTATGGACCTGATGAATGGGGTATGCAGACTGATGCTCGATCGCTTGGTCATCGTGTTCATAGATTATATCTTGGTGTACTCCAAGACCAGGGAGCAGCATGAGGAGCATCTCCGTGAGCTACTTGGAGTTTTGAGACAAGAGCGGCTGTATGCCACATTCTCGAAGTGCAAGTTTTAGTTACGAGAGGTTCAGTTCCTTGGACATCTCGTTAACTAGGAGGGGATTTTGGTCAATCCGGCCAAGATCGAGGAACGGATGCAGTGAGAGGTTCCAAAATCTCCCTCAGACATCAGGAGCTTCTTGGGATTGGCAGGGTACTACCAAAGATTCATACAGGATTTCTCCAAGATTGCGGTACCTCTCACTCGTATGACGAGGAAGGGTGTGGTTTTCCGGTGGGGCCCTGAGCAGCAGACTGCATTCTAGACGCCGAGACAGCGAATTTGCGAGGCGCCAGTGTTGACACTCCCTAGGGAGTCGAAGATTTTGTGGTGTTTTGTGATGCATCGATCACCAGATTGGGAGCAGTCCTCATGCAGAGGGGACAGGTGATATTCGCTCTCAAGATTTGGAGACATTACCTCTATAGGGTTCGCTTTACCATATACGCAGACCACAAGAGTCTGAGACACATCATGGATCAGCCGAACTTGAACATGAGACAGCGCAGGTGGCTGGACGTAGTCAATCATTATTACTGCGAGATCCTTTACCATCTTGGTAAAGCGAACGTGGTTGCAGACGCTCTGAGCCACAAGTCGGTGAGATCTTTTGTCTCAGCAGCATGCATGAGGATATCTTTGGATTCTCCACTCGTGGGCTTGATTAGGGAAGCCCATGTTGAGGGTGTACGGCAGGAGAACCGTAAGCTTGAGAGGATCAGGAGCGAGATCACACGATTTGTGCAGGATAGTCGGGATTGTTGACCCGTTATGGTCGGTTATGGGTTCCGATGACTGGTCGGGTCAGACAGATTGTACTGGAGGAGGCTCATAAGTCTCGCTTCTCTATTCACCCGGGGGCCACCAAGATGTATCGGGATCTGACTTTGAGCTACTGGTGGTCGTGCATGAAGAGAGAGATTCCTTGGTACGTCGATAGGTGATTGACCTGCAGGACGGTCAAGGCCGAGCACTAGAGGCCGCATGGAAAGCTACAGCCTCTGGAGATTCCCATGTGGAAATGGAAGCAGATCACGATGGATTTTATCACCAAGCTGCCAAGGACGGCAAAGGGATATGATACGATATGGGTCATCGTGGATCGACTAACCAAGAGTGCCCATTTTCTGCCCATCTGGGAGAGCTCGTCAGCCAAGAAGCTGGCCGACGTGTATATCCGTGAGATCGTTGCTCGCCATGGAGTTCCGGTCTCTATCATGTCAGACCGTGATGTTCGGTTCACCTCCTGTTTCTGGCAGAAGTTTCATGAGGAACTGGGCACGCGGCTGCATTTAAGCACAACTTATCATACGCAGACAGACGGTTAGATAGAACGGACTATACAAACCCTATAGGATATGTTGAGAGCCTGCGTTATTGACTTCGGTGGGAGCTGGGACTCCTACGTACCCCTTACAGAGTTCTCCTACAACAATAGCTTTCACTCCAGCATTGGTGCTCCACCTTATGAGCTGTTGTATGGACGGAGATGTCATACCCCACTCTGTTGGGGTGAGGTTGGCCACAGAGTGATGGGACGGACAAAGGTAGTTCTACAGACTACCAAGAGGATTCAACAGATTAGACAGCGAATGCAGACTGCTCAGAGTCGGTAGAAGAGTTATGCCGACCGTCGCCGATCTGAGTTGGATTTTCAGTTCGGTGACATGGTGCTACAAAAGGTCTCACCCTAGAAGGGTGTGATTCGCTTCAGGAAGAGGGGAAAGTTGGGGCCCCGATACATTGGGCCATTCAGGGTTATTGCCAGGTTTCGCAAGGTAGCATATAGATTGGATCTCCCAGAGGAGCTTAGTCAGATCCACGGCACTTTTCACGTTTCACAATTATGGAAGTGCATACTAGATATGGAGACAGTGGTGTCATTGGATGACATTCGGGTTGATGAGCGCCTGAATTACGTGGAGAGGCCAGTGGCCATTCTGGAGAGGAAGGTGAATTTTCTACGAAACAAGGAGGTACCTTTGGTAAAGGTACAATGGGAACACCGGAGAAGATTTGAGTGGACTTGGAGCCAGAGGCATATATACGGGAGCATTATCTGGAGTTGTTCACCACAGCAGAATTCGAGGATGAAGTCTAGTTCAAGTATGGGAGAATTGTAACATCCCGAATCCCCTGTATAAATTTTAAAGTTTTATATTTATTATTAGAGACCTACTCGATGAGTTGGCTGCCCCAACTCGTCGTGTAGAAACGATTATGGTCGCGTGGTTTATGGAACCTACTTGACGAGTTGGAGGACCCCAACTCGACGAGTAGAGGTTGTGCATGAAAACCCTAATTTTTAGGGTTTGCACCCTATTTAAAGGACCTTAAGTCCTTTCCCCCAACCACCCTTGCAAATTTCACGACCAGAGAGCAAACCCTAAGCGAACTAAACCCTGTTTGAGTGTGTGTGTGTGTGTGTGTGTGTGGCTAAAAGAGTGTGTTTGGTGCATTTCTTGAAAGAGGCTTGAAGATTTGGAAACTTGGAACGGGAAGAAGCTTGTTGATCCAGCATCTACATCGTTTTGCCACTCATTTGGAGGTAAAAAGTCTTGACATTGGCTTTTCATCCCTTAGATCTCTTCTAATACAAGTTTATAGGAGTTTTGGTGCAAAATGGGGGTCATTCTCGGTTGGAGCTTGTCACAAGGATATGGATTCAGATTTAGACTCCTCAAGACCCTCTTTGACATAAAGCCTCAAGCTTTATGAAGCTTTGGCCGTTCTCCATGCCCTAAAACTCTTCCTAAGCTTAGTATGGACGATTTTATCCTCATAAGACCTTGCATGCACGTAAAGTTAGCAACTTTACTTGGTAACTTCACCTTAGGAAGCCAGATCTGGAGTTTGAAGCCATGAACTCGACTGGAATGAGCTGAATGCGAAATATCTAAAGGAACTTGAGGAGTTGCATAGTCAACTCGACGAGTTGGATGAGGGTTTCCCGCTTTCTGGATACTGTATGGACTCGGCAAGTTAGCAAGGTGACTCGACGAGTTGGTTAGGGTTTTCCCGACATTTTGGACACTGCATGGACTCGACGAGTTGTCTGGAAACTCGGCGAGCCAACTGGGTTTTTCACGATTCTATGAGTTCTAAAGGGACTCGACGAGTCAGTAGGCTGCACTCGACGAGTTGGGTCAACATGGACTGTTGACCTTGACTGTTGACTTTGACTTTGACTAAGGGTTGACCAGTGGGACTTTTGAGGGTATCTTGGTAATTTGGGATTTTGATGGACTTGGTCCTATGGTTGTAATAGGTGGTGGAGTTCCTGGCTGTGATTCGGGAGTTTGATTTTATCACTACAGATCGGCATTGTGAGGTGAGTTGTCCTCACTATACTAACAGGGTCGAAGGCACCAATTTCGGCCCTTTTCGGATTTGTATCCGGGTTTATTGCATGTTGATATGCTTAGTGACCTGTTAGGTCGGTATCCTGGTTATAGGGTGATGTTGTGTTAGTGACATGTTAGGTCGGTATCCTGGTATATAGGATGATGCTATGATTAGTGATCTGTTTGATCGGTCTGGCTGTTTGTATATGCTAGCATTTGATATTATGTGTTGATTGTATGATTGGGGATCAGTTGAGGAGGGGTTGCTTTGTGCTTAAGGCCAACAAACCTAGGGCGGACCGGATAGAATGAAGAACCGGTAAGGGCGTACTAGTCAGACCGGAGGCCCGGCGAGCGGTCCGTATAGGCTGAAGGCATTCGAGGCACTCCAGACGTGCTGATGGCTCGGAGAGCGGTCCAGATAGGCTGATGGCCCTGCGAGGCGGTCCAATCAGGCTGATGGCTCAGTATGCATGTTGTTTGTTTATTTTCTATGATATGGCTATGATTGGTATGTCGTTGGTATTTTGGGGGAACTAAATAAGCTTCGGGCTTACTGTTTTTGATTTTGTTTCAGGTACTTCAGATGATCGCGGGAAGGTGAAGGCGTGATCATGCATCTCCTCACATTTTATGGTTTTGATTTTTGGGATACTATGATATGAACTATTTTGAAAACGTTTTGTAATAAATAATGGTTTTTGAATGTTTGAAAAAGTTTTAATTTTTCATGAATTTTATGGATGTTACAGAATTTATACAAAGACATTGGAATACATTGGTATAGTGTACCTTGCATACAAGGCACTACACAAGAAGACGGCGTTCTTATAGAGTCTAAGAATAATTGTCGTATATGCTTGTTTAAACACATTAGTATGCGTTAAGTTGCTAGATGATTTTAACTTGGTGAATTGTGAAACAACACTTGGGACGAGTATGAGTAGGTGTGAAATGTAGTAGAGTCCTATACTATCGAAAGCACAAGACTCGTACTTGGATCAAGGAAAGTTAGAAGGTTACTATTCTAAGTAGTTGAGCTATTTTGTTCATTTCAATCATTACCCTTGTTTTGGTGATGACTACGAAGATAAATATTATTTCGACCCTAGTGGTCATATCGAACCGAGTTCGACTAAATTACAAAGTAAATTTGACGTAGCGTTCGACTTTAGGAAAAGATAAATCGAAGCAATCAATAGAAGTATCATGACCGCCTCTAAAATTAAGCAGCCTGTAGCTAGAAGTGCTACATGCTAGAATAAGATTTTATCACATTAGAACATAAAGGAAGGTATCATTCATGTTAGAGTCTGACTCAAATAGACCTGAGTATAACCGTTGCATCATACGATGAGAGATCTTTAGAACATGACCCATCAGTCTATTATAATACTTGAAGTAAGTACCTTAATTTAGGTTAATTCTATTCTATAAATAGTCGGAACCCTAATGGAAATCGGATTTAGAAGGAAGAGTAGGTGCATGATTGAGCACCGTCAACAGTCAATAAGTTTTGGAGTTAGAAACTCAATAGAAAAGATATAAGAGTTATGGTTATTATCTAGGATGGAAAGGTAATGTATGGGGTCATTATACAAGCCTTGTTTTTTTGATGATTTTGGGACGTAATCATCCTAAGGGGGAGATAATGTGAACCCCGCAGATTCGGGCTAGTCAATTTAGAGATAATAAGCATTAAAAATGAATTTTTGATATAATATTATTTAAGAAAAATCATCTTAACATAAGTTATAGTATATGTGACAAGGATTTCGTACATATAAAGAACGTTGAAATCCGACTTCGTATGAAGAAGTTATGCTTCTTCGAAGTTTTGCGATTAAACCAGCATGACTCTGCGTATTATAAAAAGTGAGTTTTTGATATATTACTTCTTAGCCTGAGAGGTTTAAAAGAAAGTCATATTAGTCGTTAAACTGAGAGCGTACATATAGAGAACGTCCAAAGCTGACTTCGTAAGAGGAAGTTATGATTTTTCAAAGTTTTAGCGTAATAGTACGGACACATAAATCAAAATTCAAATTGGTTGATTGTTAGACGAAACAATCTAAAAAAGAATTAAAGATCTAGTAAATATGAAACTGTCAATATAAAGACATTCGAGAACGGAGACCGTATGTAGGAGTTATACTTTCTGCAGCGATTCCTAAAAACTTAAGCCTACGAAAAATATAAATTTTTGATAGAGTGAGAAATCACTATTGAGGTCTAAAGGAAAGTTTTAGACCTTGTCGAGGGCTTTCCGAGGAGATAAAGAAAAATCATAAATGGAGAATGTATGAAGAAGTTATGCCATTTAGAAAATCTGAAAAATTGTGAGCTTGTATAAAGAAGTTACGCCATTTTGAAAATATGAGAAATCGCACGCACGATGACGTGGCACCACGAGAGGGTGCCACATGGCATGGCCGGGAGCCGCCTTCCTCCGAGATACATGTCCACATGGCTCCATGATATTTTGACATGTGGTTCCATGGGAACATGACATGTAGCACCTTCTAGCAGATGCGTATATGGTCCACCGATATCGCGACACATGGCACGGGCCAGGGGAGTGACGCCGCTGAAGCACACGACGCGCACCCCAGATGCACAACACACAATTGAAAAAATCACTTATAAATAGTCCATGGCATATAAGATCCTCACCCATTACCCCTAAATCCTCTCTCTCTCTCTCTCTCTCTCTCTCTATAGTTCTTCAGTTTTAGCCATTTTCCTTCGTTTTTAGCCTGCGGGGAAGCCCTGCGACACCCATGAGTGCTCAGCTAGTTGCAATCTTCGATTAGGAGTTTCTGAGTCATATTTCTACCCATTTACATCCCAATTTTCATCAAGAGTACTCTGTAAGTAAGCTACACTTACTCTGCTTCCGTATAATTTATGATTATAATTATAAGTCGTTACAATGAATTTAAAATTAAAATTTAGGAACGATTGTAAGTCATTATACTGTTATGGGAGAGGTGACTATAATGGTCATGTCAGCTTGGTTGTTGGATTTCAGAAAGGCTATATGTCGAAATGGTCATGCCTCCTGACTGTCATACCTGGTTGATCCTTACTTGATAGATCTTGATGTAGACTTTGGGATTGTTGAGGAATCTAAGTCCTTAGGATAACAAGTTCCATGAAATAAGAAATTATACTAAGACTTAGCACTATATACATCTGGGTCTTTTGGAAAAAGGTGTAAGGCGAAGCTCTGTCCGATTCACCAATCACCAGACATTTTGTCAAGTGAGTGCATAGTTACATTCATCTTACACATAGATATGAAGTACGTAAATAATTAAATATTATATGTGCTTATATGCAAAAACGTTCTGTGTTAGATGAAATATTATAAGATGATTTTTCTATGATTTATCATATATGTATTGTCTTACCTATAATGTATTGGGTAAAAATAGGTAATGAGGGTTGATTAGAATAGAGAAGGAGATAGATGATGAAAGATGAAAACAATAATAGGCCTTAACTTACTAGTACTATTGTACTAGGCGATGACGTCATCTAGCTGAGTATAGATGACAACCATAGACTATTCTAGGCAGCCTTGTGGAATGCTAGTAGGCTCGCAACCTGTAGGTGTTTTTGAACTATGTGTTCACCAGGTGTACTCTAAAACCTATTGACATGTATTATGGGAGGATTCCCTAAAATACTATTGTCACTAAATAATATGATCCCTCAGATAAATCCTTACGAATAAATATAGAAGAAAACCTACTGACTAGTATCATGGTGGAATCCCTGAACTATTACTCTCAGCATAGATGATCCTTAGGATAGATCCATAAGAATAAAGAAGACAATGGGGATGGGAAATTTGGTTAGTTGTTTGATAATTAAACATATTAACTATATTATTGTGGGTTAAAAAACTTATGTACTCACCAGGTTTCCCAACCTGACCCACTCAGTTTAATTGAATCACGGGTTATTAAATAAAGATACCCAGATAATGATGTATAACGATGTATGGGAGATTTAAGGAGATGTAAACTATTAGTATATTGAGACACTGTAAGTCTCTGTTTATGTTTATGTTTCTGTATTGACGATGACATTCATAGTTTTATAAATAAAAAACGTTTCTTCGCAAATGATTTGATAATATTAATATCATGTTTTTGGGATAAATTCCACATAATTACTCTTTTTAAAAGAATAATCTCATTTAATAAGCATAAACAAAACGGTCGTTTTGGCCGTAAAAATGGGGATGTCAAAATTGTTGTACACGAATAGTGGAAATCCTTATTATCTAAATAAATAAGTAATAAAGAAGGTATAGGACATTATTCATAAACAAAGATCATAATCATTGCATAGGAAGTATTCATTGATATATCATTACAAAGAGAATTTTTCAATACCTAAGTAAAAATTTGTGAACTCACCAACATTATGTTGACTGTTTTCAAACTCGCATGTATTCCTAGGGAATCGAAAGTTGGAAGCGTGTCGGAGTTCAAAGCATAGGAATGTCAATTAGTAAAATGTTGTATTATGTAAAGAAAGAGTTTAAGGCATTCGAATTAATGTAACCCTGCTTTCGGTAATGAAATATTCAATATTTGTGTATTGTTTAATTTATGCTCAATAACTGTGATCCAACATTCTAACATCGCACACCCCCGACATTTCCGCCTCCAGCCGGAGGTGTGCAGTATGTAAGCAAGCTCCATTGAGAACAACATTTATAGGAAGGAACTCGGAGAACTTTTTATCGATATTTAATTTTAGCACCAAATTTCACATGAACATTGCGTTTGATTCATGTAAAAGAAATGTAAAAAAATGAATTTTTTATGCATGTGCACATGCACAAAAAAATATTAATATGCATCAAATATGTATTTTTGAAAAAAAAAATTCTTTTCTTAAATATTAAAATACAAATATAAGTAGTATTTTCATTAATTCCAAAAATATTATTTTTTACAATTCATCAAAAATATTTGGAATATTTTGATTTTAATATGTAAAAAAATTAGGAAAAATATACATTTGCAATTCTCTTAGAGGAGCTGAACCCAATACACATATGAAATTTGGTATCAATTTTCATGTGGAGGATAATTTCTCTAGTTCATTTCTCAATGGAGCTTTTATATATATATATATATATATATATATATATATATATATATATATATATATATATATATATATATATATATATATATATATATATATATATAGAGAGAGAGAGAGAGAAAGATCACATGAGAACCCCCAAAAGGTTAAGAACCATCTAAGAATCATTCTCGTTAAAGATATTTTTTTTCATTTTAACTTATAGTTTTAGTTAACTCACTTTTTACACAATACTCGTTATATTCAAAATCAGATCTAGATTTGGATTTGGTCTCTCTCTCTCTCTCTCTCTCTCTCTCTCTCTCTCCCCCCCCCCCCCATTAACTCAACTAATGTCTCCTTTTGATTTCCACCACCAGTTACACCTCAACTGCCGCCACCACCGATGGTAACGACGATGAGGCCTCTGACGGCCACCATTGTTGACGCCGACAACATCAAACCACCACCGGATCTGTAAAATTATTGTTAGCTATCGACATTACAGTCGAACCATCACCATTACTGTTGGCAACGACCATATGACCTCCGACGACCTCCACTGTCACTGCTCCGGTGAACCGTCATCATCACCGTCGATGTCAGCCTTCTATACCTTCAAATATGTTAGTTGGACTTCATTTCCGATCACCTTCCGACCCATGACCTCTCCATAGCACTAGAAAACATCGTGTCAACTCTCTCAACCTTTCAGATCTGAAGTCAAAGATGTCGGAAAAGTCACCAACCTCCATCAATCTTTCAGATCTGAAGGAAAAAACATACCGATCTATCAGATTTGGTTAGATCTGGTCAGATCTGATGTGTTTGGTGCAATTTCAGGCATAGATCTTGTATGTTTGAAGCATTTCATGGTGGTCACCAGTGGTTCCACCACCATACCAGATATATTCCACCATCACCGCCCCTCGCCTCAGACTGCCAGAAAACTCATCATTTACCATCAACTTTTTAGATATGAAGTCAAAGGCGTAACGATTTCTCATATCTGGTTAAATCTGCTCAGATCTGTTATGTTTGGAGACTATAAGAAACATGATAAACTCATATCTGTAAATCTCATCATATCGAAAACAATATGCACACATAGTGTTTAATGAAATGCTTC